>NW_027499419.1:0-120238 GCF_021521415.1 Bidens hawaiensis
AACCGAGTTCGAATATATTCTTGCCGGACAAGAAGCCTTAGCGAAACAATTAGCCGGTGTGTCGATTAAAACCGAGAGCGAAGCCTTGTATGTCGGAAGAAAGGAGAAGCATCGGTTCAATAAAAATAGGAATCGTTATCGCGAGAAAGGCAAGAATAAGTACTGGGAGAATGAGAAACGTGAACGACCGAAGAAGAAAGAATGGAACCAAAAGAGTCGAGATGACAACTTTGAAGAAGATTCATCGGACGAAGAGAACCGAGACAAGGAATCAAGGTGCCAACAAAAACAGTTTCCGTTTAGGTGCCATAACTGTGGACAAAAAGGGCATATGGCAAAATACTGTCGAGAACCAATGGAGGAAGGTAATGCAGTTGTTGTTAGAGAAGAACCGTGGGATGTGGAGGCTAATATGGCCGAGGTTCAAAGAAAATACACAGTTGACACCGAATTCAAACCGAACCTGGTAGATGAATGGTTTGAAGAAGGCTCCTGTTGGTGGACAAGTTCGGAAGCAGTGCCAGAGTCGAATCAATGGAAGGTAACTATTGGAACCCGGAATCAATCCTTAAACAATACCAAATCTCGGATCTGTGTGTATTCGATTAATCCTCAACTCAGATCTAGCTCATAATTACGTTTGATTATATGTTATATGTGTATATATTATCAGTATTAGTAGTTGTGTCTGTGAATAATATTAAGATGAAGATCGAGAGCGATTTGGACAGAACTTTGTTAATTACTCTCAAAACTTAAATTAAACGTGAACAGTGTTCACCTATAAATAGAAGACGGACCTAGTTCGTTAACATCCCCTAATGAACTAGAGTTCGCTTCGTTAGATACATTACAAAGTAAATAACTTAACGAATCACCCCATGATTCATTAAACATCTTTAACGAATCAAGGGAGACTTAACTTACGGCTTAGTTCGCTAAACAACCTTAGCGAACTAACTAAATAATTGTTTATTACATTAAATAAAACGACAAATATGTTAACGATAAATACAAAGACTCAAGATGCAAAACCGTGCACTAACAGACACCCCCTCGTCTTGAGTTCATTGTCTTTGGTCTTTACTTGAAATGCTTGGACTGCCAGTCTCTCTAACTATGAATTCCGTTTTCATAACACACACGCACAACGCGTTGGAATTGCATAGCTAGGTCATAGTCTTCATCGCGCTCAAACAGAATCTTGTTCTTGTGCAGCACGTCATTATCGGTCTCAGTTAAATTAACCAACCACGTCGGGTCGATAATCTTGATAAGCTCGGTCTTCAGTCCTTTACCCAGCACAATGACGGCCTCGCCAGTACAATTGTCGTAGTACCAGCGGTCAAACAAGAGATGCATGTGTTGGTGCATCGTCTTCACCGGCACCCGCTTCATCGTCTTTGGCGGCTTTACCTTAAGAACAAGCTTCCTCTAACCAGTCCTGGATCAATTTCGTCAATACGTTTACGTCTGGGGACCTGGGGCTTGAAGAACTTGAAGCCATGATTGACCTCGAACAGTAAGTGTTGATGAAACCACCCAACTGTCCGGTCGCCACCACGATTGATAAATGGACGACACGCGAGGGTACGAACATCCCAACGCGGTAGTGTAAGAACGTCCATTATCGTTTCGTAGTACTTGATTCCCTTTTCCCATTTAACTATACATACCTTAAGCTCGGAATCTTATAGCCAAGAGATGATATCACCATATACAGTCTTGAAGGAAGTCACTTGGTTTGCTTTGACCCAAGCTGCAGCTTCATCCTTTCGCTCTTGATCAACATACCGATATGCCTTGATAATCTTACTCACCTTTTTATAGCTGAACCACTTAGCAATATCGGCATCAGTTATGACTTTAAGTGATTTACATATGGCATTAGCAGCTTGTTTACCCTTAGAAGCCTTTACTAAATAATCCTCAGCAACTTTAAACGTTTGCTCACCGAATACTGGAGCACCTTGATCAACATTTGTGTGTTGAAACAGGTCAGGATACTCATCAACAGTGACGTCTTCCATGTCAACATCCTCGTCTTCATAAATAAAATCCGTATTTATTTGAATAGACGGATCATCTTTTATACCTTCCTCATTCACCACCTCAACGTTAGGCTCAGTCTCTAACACAGTTAACTGTTCATCATTCAACCCAAGCAGTATGGAAATCTGCTCCCGTGTTAGAGACCTATCAACGAACTCACCAACCTCAATCTCATTCATGTTCACCACACTTCTAACCACCCCTGATCCATCCACAAATATGACCGTATCAGCTTCAATCCTTTCAATTGGCTTAACAGCAGTTGAATCATGATACACGACAACCTGTTTACCCGAGTCATCACCGCCACTTGTACCAGCATCGGAAGATGAGTAGTGCGCTTGTTTAGGCTCACCTCCTGCACCAGACTCGTCAGGATCTTGATCATCATTTTTGAGTTTCTTTAAGGCATCCTCTTTGCAAGTCAACTGTAAGATTAGATCCTCTTGTTCCTTCATTTTCACCACCTAAGACTCAACAATCGCACGTAGCGCTTTAGTCTCCTTTTGACAAAATGAAATATAACTCATCATCCGTCTTTGATTCTCCAATAAACGTTCTTGATTCTGACGGTCAGCAGACATTTGGTTTTCATACAGATGAAGAAGATTCAACAGCATATCTGTCTGACGGTTCGGTGGCAAGTTGTACAGGGATGGATGAACTGGTTGGATTGGACCTTGAGGCCGAGTAGTTCTCATAAAAGAGACATCACTATGAGGAGGAGGAGGATGAGGACTCATGGATGGTGTTGGAGGGACAGTAGACGATGTAGCAGGAGGCCTTGGTATTTCAGATAAAGCCATCTGTGGAATCAAACCAAGCCTTTCATGAGACACCATCATTGTTGTTAATGTGAGCATCAGAGTGCTAGTAGTAGGAAGCACTACCGGGCGTTGAGGCGTTGTTTGACGAGGCAGGGGTACACCGATAATTACTCCAGCCCCAACTGATACACGTCTCTTCTTTGATGGTTCTCCAGTTGCCAATCCTTTCCCTTTTCTCTTCCTTTCTTGTTGAGCTACAATAGTGGCAGCTAACGCAACATTTACTGCATCTTGTTGCTCATGAAAAGCAGCATTACTAGCTCCCCCATTACCACCATCTCCATCGTCATTACCATCATCATCGTTCCCACCTTCTCCCCCTTCACGCTCGGAATTAGGATTAATGATATGACCAATCATGCACTTTTCTCGTGGTCTCTCCTTACGGTAAATCTTCATTCGACGGACCGTGTCAGCCGTCATGTGTCAAAGGAAGAACATTATCCAACGAAGTTTGATCAACAACCAAGTTGGGTATCAAATCTTGAATTATCAATTGCAAGAATCGAGGATACATTAAAAACTTCTTTGACTGAGTCGTTTGTTGAACTTGCTCTTTCAAATGATCAAACACCATTTCCGAGAAGTTGAATGGTTTGTTAAGAATAAGAGCCACAAAAGCTGATTGCAGACTTATACGACATTCATCAAATCCCCCTTTGCGACCGCCCATGCAATGAGTTAAAACATGTAAGAGATACTTGTAAGGAGAGCATAAACCGTTTTTGTTAAACATAGACGCCACAATATTACCACCATAACGTACGCATCGGAATAAACCCTTGATTAACTCTTTATCAAACATACTTGGGTAATTATCATTATCTCCAAAACGAAGTACCCTTCTAACCACATTCACATCCACTGTAATTGTGGTTTGATTGATTGTGGCTCGAATGTGATTTTCAGCCTCAACGAACTCAGAAGTATTCCAGAACTGCCTAATAATACTCAAATACACAGTAGGTATGGCAGTGATAGCATAAAGGATTACTAATCGTCGTAGAAATGCTAGAATATCTCCAAAAGTGGCTACGTCAGCAACATCCGAATTAACATAAGCACATATATTGTGCTTCTTGTCATATGATAGCAATTGGACCTCTTGTTGTTCCTAAGGTTGTTCTTGATCTTGGTGTTGTGCTAATTCTTGAGGAGCAGCGGGTGGATCTTGATTCAATTGATCAGCCATTTTATTGAATAAATTAAACAAATATAAGTAATATGAAGATATAATACGGTTAATATATATATATATATATATCTATTTATCTCTAGATGGTGTGTTTAATTTTATATGTCGTGTGTAATCAATATATATACGCGTTTAGACGGTTGGAATAATTTATTAAGTTCAAAAGGTAATTAATTTTAATTAAATAATGGTATGTCATTCGTGTGATTATCACTCTGATTCGTTAACAACCTGTAACGAATCAAGTGATTCGCTATCATGTAAATAGGTTAACGAAATAGACTTAGCGAATTACTATTTAAAGGAACGAACTAGAGTCTAGTTCGTTATGATTTGACGAATCCATATCTGATTCGTTAGATAACTTATTCGCTAAGCTAATTCGTTTGAATCTTTAACAAATTTGTGACAATCGTCAATTTCAGGTTAACTCCGTCAATTCAAACTTAAGATCACTGAATCTATAACGCACACCTCATTACATTTAAACTAGGGTTTAAATGACGCTTAACACTTACTACATGTGTAGTCTTTCGGGAATTACACCGAAACGCAAACGAGTTGACGCAAACGATTGGTGAATAAACGAAAAACGTCAAAACAGTAATTATGTGATAATTATGTGTTAGACTTATGTGTTATGTGATGACATGGTTATAAACGTTAACTCAAGATGTAAACAAGTTAGTTTAAGCTAGTTAAGTAATACTTAGGAGTGGAGGGGCCAAAGTGTAACATAGTATTATTATAAATACTAATGATAATAAACCCTAACTATTATTTTCTTTTCTCCCTAAACCCCGATCGGACCTCTCCCACTTCTCCCTTGGCTGCCGCCACTTATACACACACATACAACTAGGATTTCAAGCTTTTGATTGAAGATTAAGGTGCTAGGAAGGTATAATCGACTATCCTATGCATCCTTTATACTTGATTTTGATGTTTAATGGGTTAATTGAAAACCCTAGATGGCCGATTCTATGTGTGTATGAAATTAATTGATTGTTGTTGATTTGATGATGATTTGATAACTAGATTGGATATTGTTACATGTTAATTGTTGTGTCTTTGAATTGAGTTCAAACAAAAACCCTAATCATGTATGTAATGTGTAATTGATGTGCATGGATAGTGTTTATAGAGTCTAGAGTGTTATATGAATGCATGATGGTCCATAGATAGTTAATATGTTGAGTTTGGATGCAAACAGTTTCTGGACAGATTGTGTTATTGATGTTTAATTGACTGTAACGAGGTGTAATTCTGAAAATTGGTTAAGATTATGGATACTACAGTAAACTAGGTTGAGTCTAGTTTCTAAAGAATATAAACTTGTAATTTTTGGACTAGTAAAGGTTAACTTTTATGATTTTACAAAAACGTTGTGCAAAGCTGAGTTGTTAGACCTGTTGTTAGGTTGTTTTGTAAATATTATATCTCATGAACTACGAGACCAATTGGGTTGGTTTCACTTCTGGAAGTTGACTTATTGAGTTAGGAACCTAACCCAAGTGGTCTTGCATTTATTGGATTTTTCTTTTAACGGGAATTTCAAATAACATTCTGTTGCGCATGAATTTGACTGTTATGAGTTTGCTGTAATGTTTTGATGATTGTGAGAAACCTATGTGGAATAAAAATATAATAAAATATGTTCTGGAAACCTAAGACATATATGCTTTTGTGATGATTTTTGGTAAATTAATTGTGATGCTGTGATTGGTGAGATAGTACAATCTTTCAAGTAGAATTTCTGTCTCGGTGAAACTAGCTGCTGAATTTTGTGAAAATGCATGAAACATGATACTTGCTATATAATTGTTATGTTTTGACCAAATTGCCCTTGCGGGGAATAATTGCTAATTGATTGTCATGATTTGACCAAATTGCCCTCGTGGGGAATAATGGCTAGTTAATTGTTATGTGTTGACCAAATTGCCCTTACGGGGAGTAATTGCTACTGATGTACTTTATGAATACGTGACACGTAAATAATTGCTTACACATGTAACGTGTCACAAATACACTTGTTAAGGTCACACACGATCCACAAACGAAACACGAAACATGTTATGTGCATAGGTATTATGTGCCGGGTCTAGAGACTCGATAATATTCCGACACTTAGAAAAATCTCTTTGTTGTTTTAGAACGCTAGAGAGAGTTTTTCTGTGACGCGCATCTTGGTGATTTAATTTGGGAATTTCTTCGCAAACAGTGAGTTTCACTTTCCCCTTTTAAACTTTTTAAACGCTTTTCACTTGGGGGAGATAACATACTCCGAAAACGCATTTAAGATTTTGTTAATATAGATTATATATCACTTGTAAAGACTAAGTGGCAAACGCGTTAATTAAAGTCCTTCATTCACATCGAACCGTTTAATATTGGATAATAGCGAGTCTTTGTTGAGTAGTACTACTGGGTTTGACAAACCTCACCCAACGCTAAACTCGACTGGAGGTCGAGCGGGTGTAATCTTGGCTAAACACATACCATGGTCTGGATGACCTGGTGGCAAGGCAAATGATAAACAGTCAGCTTTGGTGTCGAACACTTAGTGATACTTGTTTTATAGGCTAGCTACCTATAGATATATAATTGACATAACATTATCTGGTAAGGCAAAACGCTGTAACGCAAAACGCTTAACGCAAAACGCTGAACGCAAACGCTAAACGCTTTATTTTTATTTAAACTTGTGAACTCACCAACCTTGTGTTGACACTTTTAGTACGTTATTCTCAGGTAGCCGAGGCGGGCGCGCGGTTTAGGAACATGCATTGCTTGAAACATTTTAACTATGTAACTTATTTTTAACCGTTATCATTGGGTTTTAACTCGTCCTGCGTGACGTAACATTGTTTTCTATGGTTTTACGCTTCTGCATTTAATTACTCGTAAACGTTTTCATGATTTTGAAACTTTGTTTTATGGTTTGATTATAACTAATGATTCCGATCCTGTTAGTTCACACCCTCTGACGGTAAAACTCCGTTAGTGGATTTTGAGGGTGTGACAAAATTGAACACGAAAGAGTTCCAATTCGCTAAAGTTAACGAATGGCAAGAATAGCTTAATCTTTGACTGTCCTGGTCAAAGTCAAAATTACATAAGAACACTGACGGTCAACATGATAAATCCAGGTTCAATTATCCCATACTAATCGTTGAGTAATCAAATCCATAGGTTTAGCCAATGCGGAATTACAATACGAAGCACATGGTGTTGAGATTGAGGCTCAACACCGTGAAATAAATAAGAATACTCGGAGAGTTAAACAGAGCCTAAAACCCTGAACACATACACATTCAATCAACCTGGAAAACAATAATAAACCTTTGATTAAAGTCTACCCAAGGTTCCGGAATCACATTCCGACCATCATAAAACCAAATTAAACTACATTAACACAGTATGACTCCAATGATATAGCGTTTATCAAGCCGTAAAACCCTTGTAACCAAATCACATAATTAGACTATTAATACAGTGTCATTTTTGACGTAAAGCACAAAGATGTTGTTATCTATACCTTAGCAACACAATGGAATACCCGAAAGTTCTGAATTCAAAGGTCGAAAATCAGAGAAAAATTTGAAAAGGGTTGCCTTAGGTATAAGGAAGTTGAAAGAACAGTGAAGTACGAATCGTGTTACAGCTGTCCTTTATACACAGTCCTTACACGCATCCCTATGTACGAACCAAACAGATTCGTTAGTGATTTAACTAACGAATCAGCCGATTCGTTACCCTTATTTTAATACGTGGCATAACGAATTAACTTCAAATCATGTCTTGATTCGTTAGGTATGCATAACGAATTAGCTGCATTTCGTTACACAGTGCAGAAGCGAATTAGAGGAACGGACCAGAAAATAGTTCGTTAAAACACAATTCTAATTCGTTATCCAAACTTAACGAATTGACCATTATTAAAATAAAGAATTTAGTAAAAATTATCCAATTAATAAATAAATAATTTAAAGTTAAAAGAATTACCGAGGACCTTTATCCCGATAATTAAATACTTTAAAACGTTTCACGTTTTCGAAACATAACTTAAAAATATTAAATAATATGTAAAGTAAAATGATAAAATATTTTTGGTATTTTGTGAAAAATTAAAGAATGTATTTACAGAAATATCCGAACATTAAAAAATTAGACAATCTTTTTGTGTTTTTCTATGATATTTCAAAAGCAATACATATTTTTGTGTTTTTGTTGAGTTTGAGCAGAGAATCATATTGACTAAAATGCCCTTCCATCAAATTTTTTGAATACCAATTGTGAAAATTTGAGCAATGCATCAAGTTTCCTTTACCGTGATTGAATATGCACGAGTCCATCTGTTGGCTTACATACATTGTATCCCCTGGGGTCCGTTTCTTATTGGTATTGAGACGCACGCAAGAGAGGAACAATTGTATGACTAACATCGGATTTTGATCAAGTCAGTAATTTGGATTGTACGAAGTACAACAATGATCAAGTTTAATGACTTTGTGTTTGCTCTAAAAGCGAGTGAAATATTCATGCATATGAATACCCAGATGATTAAGCCGCATAAAGACTCACAGTGTCCAGAATCCTAACGCTTGTTATTTGCTTTATTATATTTTTGGGAGATCAATAGCTATAAGGCTTGAGTATGACTGGTTATTACATTTCTGCCATCCTCACCGAGACTTTTGCTAGAGAGTAACACCTCTTTCAATTTGGCTTGTCTTTAGGTTTATATCACTTACTTTACTCTAACAGCTTGTTTAAGACCTATCAATGCACCAATGATTAAACACACAATCTTTTAAGCTTATTTCTTTCTGGATTTGGGGTCAAATAATCAATGTACTATCATTTTCTCTTTTTTCTTCAAAAACTCATACTTTTGAGGAGCATATATATAAAAAAAATAAAAATTTAATCACCTCAGATATTTTGAGTCTATAGATAAATGGCTATCCTATCCATCTACAGGTAGATAACAGGACCAAAACATGCAAGCATGCTCCACAAACTTAAATAACTGATAAAATTTTCAGCGAGAAAATAAAGTTGAAAGCTTAACGAACGCCCCAAGTACTTTACATTTATCAGATAAATGGCTAACCCGAATATTTACGAGAAATTATCAGGACCAAACATATACGAGTATATGTTCTTCAAAATAGAAACAAATGACATAGTTTTCAGCAAACATAAGCAAAAATCTTTTTGGATTTTCTCTTTACAAACTTAAAAACACAATCTTTTTGTCTTTTCGGATTCCTCTTTACAAAACGAGAAATTTCTGTACAAGCAGAAATCACAATCTTTTTGATATTTTCTAATTTTAAAATGTTTTTGGTTTTTCAAAAATTTAAAATAAAACAAGAAAGAACACAATCTTTTTGATTTTTCAAAATTTTCTAATGTTTTTGGGTTTTATCTATACAAACAAAAAGGCACAATATTTTTGTATTTTCTAAGATTCACCCCGTAAAACCTAAAACAAAATAAAATTGAAACTAGAACAAGCGAAAATAAAAGATAATTATCCTAAAGTTAAGATCTCAGCGAGGGTCTTCAATCCATTTAAACCAAGCAAAAATTGAAAACGTGTTTTATTAAAGGCTTTGGTAAATAGATCGGCTTTCTGAAAATCAGTATGTACTTTCTCAAGATCAATTAATTTCATTTCATAGCAATCCTGTATAAAATGATATCGAATTTCGATATGTTTCGTTTTAGAATGTTGTACGGGATTCTTGGTGATACTAATAGCAGCAGAATTATCAATCAAGATAGAAGTAGTAAGAAACTTCAAACCGTAGTCACGAAGATGTTGTTGTATCCACAAAACTTGGGAACAACAACTCGAGGTTGCAACATACTCAGCTTCGGCGGTTGAAGTGGAGACCGTTGTCTGCTTCTTACACTGCCAGGAAACAAGCCGGCTTCCTAAGAATTGACATCCCGCTGTAGTAGACTTGAAATTGATCTTGCATCCTCCATAGTCTGAGTTTGAATAAGCGGTAAGATCGAAAGTATCATCTTTGGGGTACCATAACCTAATGTCAGGATTTCCCCTTAGATATTGCAGAATACGCTTGACCGCTGCCAGGTGAGTCACTCGGGGACTAGCTTGGTACCTAGCACGTAAACATACAGCAAACATTATGTCGGGTTGAGAAGCAGTTAAATACATTAAAGAACCAATCATAGCACGATAGAGGGTTGGATCAATGGTATCCTCCAATTCATCCGGTGATAAATTGTGACCCACGGGAAGAGGAGTAGAAGAGATTTTTCCGGCAGTAATCTTGAATCAGCTCATGACGTCGTTCACATATTTTGTCTGATGAATAAAGATTCCCTTCGCAGACTGATGAACCTGCAACCCTAAAATGAAAATTCATCTCTCCCATCTAACTCATCTCGAACTTGGTTTGCATAGACTTCTAGAACTCCTTACACAACGTGTCATTTGTAGACCCAAAGATTATGTCATCAACATAAATCTGAATAAGTAGAAGATCATCACCAATATTTTTTTAAAACAAAGTGCATTCGACAGTTCCACGTTTGAAACCATTATCCGTCAGATGGTTGGCGAGCGTGCCATACCAAGCTCTCGGGGCTTGATGTAGACCATATAATGCCTTGTTTAATCGGTAAACACGGTCAGGATAATCAGGATCTTCAAAACTTGGAGACTGTAAAAAAAACACTTCCTCATGAAGTTCACCATTAAGAAAAGCACTCTTGACATCCATTTGATAAACATTAATATTCTTGTAAGCAGCATATGCCAGAAAGATTCGAATCGATTCTAATCTTGCAACTGGAGCATATACTTCAGTGTAATCAATACCCTCTTGCTGAGGAAAACCTTGCACAACTAATCGTGCTTTGTTTCTCAAAATTACCCCACGGTCGTCTTTCTTACACTTGTATACCCACTTAGTCGGAATTGCTTTCTTGACTCTAGCAGGTTTGTCGATAAGATCCCAAACACCTAAACGTGCAAATTGCTGTAATTTTTCTTGCATAGCTTCTACCCAAGAAGGATCTTGAAGTGCTACACGAGGAGTCGTTGGCTCTACTTGAGATAGAAAACAAGTGAATTTAGCAAGATTTACAATCCCAGATGAGTGTAAGTCAGCATAAGCACATAAGAAATTATTTTCACTTGAAGTAGCAACTTGATGTCGTGTTTGAACTCCCACATCAAGTTCTCCAATAATGTTTTCTTGTGGATGGTAATTGTGAATCCTGAGAGTAGGATTCTCAGATACAACAACATTGTCAAATAAATTAGTGTAATGTTCACCCAATTCAGGAGATGAAACATCACTGTCAAGTTCAATAACTTGATCCACAACTGCATTATCATCAGATGAAGTAGAAACATTATCATAGTGAACAGGAGACTCATTATTAGGTTCTTCAGTTGGAGCTTCAACATCATTTGAACTTGCAAACCTTGGAATTTCCAAATGTTCTTTAAAATAAGCACGAACTAAATCTTCATCTGGATGATCAGTTGTTGGAGTAAAATAATTAAATAAGCCATCATAGTCAAAAATCCAGTCGGGACCTTTTCCTTGAGAAGGAGTAGCGTACTTCTGATAGTCCACATGGTACCATTCTTCAACACAACCGGACGTAAATTTAAACACTCTTTTCTTAGGTGACGCATACCCCAAGAAATAACCTTCAATGCCTTTTTCATCAAACTTTCCCACATATGGTTCCAAGTACTTTAAATTAGGTTTACGATTATTTAATAATTGATAACAGGTCTTCTTGAGTCTTTTAATAGTTAGAACTTGATTGAGTGTATAACAAGCCGTATTCACCGCCTCATTCCAAAACTGGACAGGAAGCTTTGAATCAGCAAGCATCGTTCTAGCAGCTTCAATCAATGTTCTATTCTTTCTTTCAGCTACACCGTTTTGTTGTGGTACATATGGGGCATTGTATTCTCGATGAATTCCTTTCTGGATACAAAAGAAATCTAATACAGTATTTTTAAATTCAGTACCATTGTCACTTCGAATTCTCCTCACCTTCGGTTTGTATAGTGATTCGATCTTAGTGATTAGATTTTGAACAAGACCCGGTGTTTGATCTTTTGAATTCATGAACAAGACCCATGAATATCGTGAATAATCATCTGTAACTACTAGGGAATACCAATCTCCAGAAATACTCGCACGGTTCACTGGACCGAATAAATCCATATGAAGTCGTTCAAGTGGAGTATCAATGGAATTTAATAATTTAGATGGGTGCGATTTCTTCTTCTGTTTGCCTTTCTTACAAGCAACACAGTGATCGGATAACTTAAAATTCTTTAACGACAAACCCTCGACCAGATCATTCGTCATCAGGTAGTTCATCTTTCGAACATGTATATGACCCATTCTTCGATGCCAAAGCACTGAATCTTTCTCGGTTGCTTTTGAGACAAAACATGTTTCGATCGATGTAGATATTTTAAAATTCATACTCAAGACATAAATATCATTTGATCAAGGTGATCGCATGACAACCATATCCTCGGGAATCACATAACCCGGTTTTAAAATCAAACACTCTTTATCTATAAATACTGTAGTGTGTTGCTTGTCTCAGATTTGCGACACACTCAATAAATTATGGTCTACTTTATCACAGTTTTCACCAGAGATGTCACAGATTTGCGACACACTCAATAAATTATGGTCTACTTTATCACAGTTTTCACCAGAGATGGTCTTGGATGTACCCTACACACAAATGAAAGTGATTAGTTCAAAAAGGCAGCCCAGGCCTCAGTCTTGGGCACCTTTTGGTTTTCTTGAGAAAAATTAACCTTAGTTGCATTCAATTGTTGTTCAGCAACTTGAGAATAAGTTACCGGTTTCTTAGACTTTCGTCTTAGATACGCATATTGAACCACATTTGAATTAACGTTTTTGCAAATTGGTTCGGTTGGAATAAACTTAGGTTTAACAGAACCATGAGTTTCATTCACATGAACAACTTTTCGAGGATGTATATTAGAGAACATAATATGAGTATCATCAGCATACGACACATGTCGTTTCAGAATCTCCTTTACCAAAGGAACCGGTTTGGAATGGTTCTTGATAAAAGGATGAAGATTCTGAGAGTTCTTCTGGCCACAATTTTGTAATACATGACCTTGTTGACCGCAAAGGAAACAGCTTCGCATGTTAACATGATGATGTTGAAAATTAGTTGGAACATGTGACACAGATGATGAATGATGACTCACATTTTTGGTCATGCTCTTAGCAAAAGCATCAGATACTTCAGATTTTTTTTTCAAGTAAAAATCTAAATTAGAACAATTTGAAAAACTTTTCAACGTATCTGTCCCAGTTGACTTCACAAATTGAATTTTCTTAGCTTGTTTTAAAACCTGCTTTGCGTTAGTCAATGGATCAGATGAGACTGATGTTTTCTCTTGAACATATTGACGTTCAAGTTCACGAACTTTGGAAGTTTCATTGTGAAACACACTCTCAATCAGTTCAGGTTTAATGATACTTATTGGAATTTCTTTCTTAGTAAACATCGTGTCCATCCCCTTTAACTTAAACACACGAGCAGCTGATGACTTAGATGCATTAGGGATTTATGAAACGCAACAAATTCTCATCAGAAATTTTTGGTTTTTCTGATTTCTTAGCCCTCACTGGTTTGACATTAACATGCGCATTTTGTTTCACCTTAGTTGTGTGCGAACCATACACAACCTCCAGAAATTCATGAGGTTCACAAAGTATGTGATTTGAACTTGGAATGTTCTTGTTCTTGTGTATGATTTCAGGTTCAAACACATCCTTAATGATAACTTTGTCAACATTTTCAACAAAGACTTTGTTGCTTTGAACATGAGGTTTATGAGGAGCAAATTGGGTTTTAACAGTTTCAGACTTACTAGGTTTCGATTTTTCTGAAATCACAGGTTCTTTAAGAATTACATCTTTCTCAGTTGGAGCAAAAGGGTTAATTTTATAATCATTGTGAAATGGTGGAGGAATTTCAACAAAACCTATACCTTTCTTTGAATCCTTTTGTTTTCCAGAAACTTCAATAATTTCATTCAATAGAAAAGAAGAATTTCGAAATTTACCCAATTTGTTCTTTAACTCAAGAACCTCATTCTCAAGCTCGGTTATCTTTGAATGATGTTTCAAAACTTTTTGAAACTTTTGGTCATTAATTGTCATTTTCACAGATAACTCAGCTTTGAGATCATGATTACTTGTCGACAATGCTTCAATTTTTTCACGAGATCTCATTTGAGATTCGAGAGATTGTCGATAAGTATCTTTTAGTGAAGCAATTTCTCTCACTAAATTTTCATTGTGATTCTTTAAAGATTCTAACTTAGGTTTGTTAGATTCACAGTCAACACAATTTACTTTAACCGATGATGTAGCAGAAATAGAATGACTAACCTCATTAATCTTAGCCATGCATCCAAAGACAGTTGTAGGCTTGTCACATGAGTCATCAGAATCTGATCCAAAGTCATTATCAGAAGACACCTCACTTCCACTAGCATCATGAAGATCTTGAGTCAACCCAAACAAAGCCAAATTAGCTTGCGTATCGTTACACAGTAGTCGTTGTGACCAATCATCTCCATTAGCTAACATTGCTTGTGGCCCAGAACTTGATGGTTTCTTCTCAGCATCATTCCCTCGTGGTGTTGAAGAGTTTTGATTTTGACCACAAAGACTAGTATACTCCTTTTTCGTTTTGTCACATTCTTTTGCAAAATGCCCAAATTCTTGACAATTATAACATTTCACCTTTAACTTATCAAATCCCAACTTCTTGTTCAGGGTAGGAAGATCTTTTCTGGTTCTTTGCATAAATCTTTTCACCTTGCGAACAATCATTGCCATGTTCCACTTTAAATCCATGATTTCTAAGTCATCTGAATCAATCTAATCATAGTCTTCATCAGTCAGATCACTAGTAGCAATTTTTCTACTCACCAGATTTTCGTAAGAAGTCATGAAAGTTGATAAAAAGGAAAAATTTTGTTCAGCTTCTTTCATGTTGACATTTGGAGGTGATGAGTATTGATTTTGCAGTGGATGAACTTCCTGAACCAGCAGAAACATTTGGCGACCCAGAATTACTAGCAGTATAAAAACATGCTCTAGGATCACTATAAATTGTTGTTCATTTTCTCTTGCATTCTGGGTAAGAAATGCAGTAATCGGTGAAATTGTTGAACTTAGAGGCATGCTACCACCATAGAAAGCAGGATCTTGACTTTCCTTGGATGATTTTTGACACTTGAGATCATACTCACGAGCTTCAATCTTTTGTAAGAACTCACTTGCAGTCAAGTCTTCATTGAAATAACTGTTTTCTTTTAATACCATTAGAAAAGTGGAGTACGAACTTGGTAGTGCACTCTTAATAGTATCAATCTTATCAATCTTAGAAATTTCTAATTTCATTTTATCCATTTCTGCAATCAAGTGATTGAATCTCGTTGTCATTTCTTCAACCGTCTCACCTTTGAGTAAATTAAAGTTTCTGAATTGAAACTTAAGCATCACCTTTTTGCTTTCATCCGTGTTTTCCATACTTCTCATTCGGATATGTTGAAACAAAGACGCACAGATTTTTATACTACCCACTTGATGAAAGATATTTTCAGGTAAAGCCATGGTTAGAATAGAATAGGCTTTTGTCTATATTTCTAATGCTTTCTTCTCTTCTTGTGAGTATTGAGATATAGCTTTAGGTCTGAATCCGATAGTCTCATCTCCAATCCTAGGAACGGTATAAACTTCATCTAAACAATATGAGAAGTCAGGATGAACTGATCCTAGATGAGCTCGAAACCTAGGTTCCCATTTGGCAAAGTTATTAAACTTCATCAATCTTGGACATTTCGAGTGTGACCCTATCTCGGTATCAAGTTGCAACATTTGTTGCATTAACATATTCTGTGAGGCTAGTGCATACATACCAGCCATTTTGAACAAGTTTCAAAATTCAAGGGTTAATTTTGAAAAAATAAGTTTAATGAATGGTAAACATTGACTGTAACGAACTGTAAACAGTAATAGCGAACTATGAACAGTGATCAACGAATTAACCTTAACGAAGTTGAGGTTTATCAGGTAATGAATCAAACAACGAATCTGATGGTTAACGAATCAAATGGTCAACGAATGAGTCCAACTAACGAATTGACCAAGCGAATCGGCTTAGCGAATTGCTAAGTGTAAACTTAGCGAATTAGAAGGTTTTCTGTAACGAATCACTAAGATAAACTTAGCGAAATAAGATGACGAACCAGCTACAGTTGATAGCGAATCAAACTATAGCGAATCAGGTTGTTACAACAGTTTGTAACAAACTCTGACACCGAATACCACGTGGCAAAGGTTGTTATAGCACAGTTTCCAAGAGAAAACACGTGTCACACGAATCTGTAAACACGAATCAGATAGATTAGCGAACTGGTTAAACGAATCAACCAAACTTCATAACGAATTAGTGTAAAAATTAACGAAATGAGTAGCGAATTCAGTTAACAGAGTAACGAATCTGATGCACAGTGTTAACGAATTGACTCAAAAGATCAACGAATCAACAAATCTTCAAGTTTGTTTGAAGATCTTCAAATCTTCAAACATATTTTCCAGAAATCTGGAAATCATATGAACACTAAACCCAGAACTGAATTCGTAATCCAACCTCAATTTTCAACCAAATTGCACAATCAAACGATCAAAATACTCGCAAACCGATCGCGAATCCACTCGTAACAGTCCCGTAACACAATTATCCTTAATACATAACCAATTCAACCACAAACAATCCTCTGTTTCAGCCACAAACCAGAACCAATATCGATTCAAACCAAAACCAAATCAAACTTCAATTCCAATCCTCTAAACCTTTTCTATACCTTAACCAACTCAAATTCAGTCCAAATCTTCCATAATTCAATCAGTTAATCTCAAATTGATCAAAAATAGAACAATAGTAATACGTAATACAAATTATCAGTCTAATAATTCAAATAAACACCCAAATCAAGTGTAATTGAACCCCGAAAGCTCTGATACCACTTGTTGGAACCCGGAATCAATCCTTAAACAATAACAGATCTCGGATCTGTGTGTATTCGATTAATCCTCAAATCGGATCTAGCTCATTATTACGTTTTATTATATGTTATATGTGTATATATTATCAGTATTAGTAGTTGTGTCTGTGAATAATATTAAGATGAAGATCGAGAGTGATTTGGACAGAACTTCGTTAATTACTCTCAAAACTTAAATTAAACGTGAACAGTGTTCACCTATAAATAGAAGACGGACCTAGTTCGTTAACATCCCCTAACGAACTAGAGTCTGTTTCGTTACATATATTACAAAGGAAATAACTTAACGAATCACCCCCTGATTCGTTAAACATCTTTAACGAATCAGGGGAGACTTAACTTTCGGCTTAGTTCGCTAAACAACCTTAGCGAACTAACTAAATAATTGTTTATTATATTAAATAAAACGACAAATATGTTAACGATACATACAAAGACTCAAGACGCAAAACCGTGCACTAACAGTAACCTTGGAATCATCTATTGTTATTTTGAATCTAGATGATAAGGAAACCGTGGTTGAAGAAGAAAGTAAGGTTGATCAAGACGTAACCGTGATAGTAACCGAACAAGACGAGAAAGAAATCGTGTTGAATGAAGTGCACGAGGAGGTAGTTTCATCTCATGTTACGGGTTGTCACGGTGGAATAGAAAACGTTGAAGATCAACAAACCAACAAAGTTGACGTTGGAGTTTGCATGAGGTTCATGCAAAGTTCGGGTGATCCGAATGAACGAACCAATGAAGGAGTTAAGTTCGAGAGGGAGCATGCATCGAGTGGGGATGGAAGAATTTCTTTGAGTACCATGATAGTTGGTCATGAAGTTGAGAAAGCAAAAGTTGTTTCCCATCTGAAAACGGGTGATGCAGTTCTAAACAATGGTAATATCGAAACTAGCTCATTTGTAACCAGGAAAAAGAAACCTGACGATAGTGTGATGAAGTCAAATCCAAGAATCAAGCTCAACGAGGTTCGAGCTTTACAAGGTGTGAAGGATCTTGGAGGAACAACGGAAGTTAGTATTGAGAGGGAGTGTAAAACTTGGTGCAATACCAACTTGAAGGAGCCGAATGATTAAGGGTGGTACGGAAGATCCCAAGGGGTGGTCTGGTGGGAGATCCAAAGTTCAGGGACCAAGTTGAATAAATTGGTGTCATAATTATCTTTTATTTATTATTAAATAAATTAGAAGTCTAGTATGTTTTAGTTTCCTAGTTTGAGTAGGATTATAATTGTGGGTGTTATATAAACCCATCATTAGTTTTCTTCTTTTGGTAGAGTAGAGAAGAGTAGAAAGTATTTTGTTCTTGTTTCTTATTAATGAAAAGAGTCGCATAAACGTTTTATGCGATATCGTGGTTGGTGTTCTTGATTCACTTGTCTAAGGTTTAACAAGTGACCGAGATCAACAATGGTGGCGCACCACCTGTTTAGGATCGGTACCCAAATAGAATAGAACACAGGAGCACAAACGACAACTTCATACTAATCACTAACCCGGAACGGATAGGAGGATGGTAGAAAACCGATGATCTAAGATGAACTGGGGAGAAACAGGTTGATGAAGAACTAATTAGCCAGCCATTGAAATCAGTACTTCATAACGAAACAACAATCAATGATACAAAACACATACCGTTTATTTTATAGATCAATTTGTTATTATTCTTCAACCAAGAGAGAAGATTGTTCTTAGAGAAAGGACAGTTTATCTCTATGCCTTTTAAATAGACATCCGAACTTCAATAATGGATTTAGATGGACGCATTCAATTGTACAATTATAGGAGTAAGTGAGTATTGAGTAACAGAAGAATCGAATTGGCCGCCTGTGAGAAACAATAATAAAATAAATATAAGGACGCCTGTAACTAATAATTAATTGTATTGTAATGTTAATGCACAATAAACCTTTTGTATCTCCTAAGGATAGTATAGTAATTTTACAAAAGGTAAAGTTTCATCTATTTGTACGATAAGCTTAAAGAACAAAATGATGTAATGACAAATTACTTTTTCTTGTGTTCCCGTGCTCTAATTGTGAAATGACCCCTTCGTCCATCACTTATGCTTAATAATATAATATAGATAAGGAAAATTGGATTTTAATAATCCCAACTTAATGCAGTTGGCTGATAATAATCTCAACTTTGAAAGTAGCTGTCACTGGTCTCAACTTTCACACTATTTATTTTCATTGGACCTCCGTTAAAAAAAACTTAACGACGTTATGTTTTTTTCCAAATTTCAAACTGATATTTTAGGGCTTTTGATCGGAATGATAATACGAGTCGATTGATGTAAAACTTACTTCCAAACGGTGGTCCAAACGACTAAAGGAAGCTTCAATTTTGGTGTTTAAACTTTTAATTAAGTTTTTTTAACGGAGGTCCAATGAAAATAAATAGTGTGAAAGTTGGGACCAGTGACAGCTACTTTCAAAGTTGGGATTATTGTCAGCCAACTGCATTAAGTTCGGATTATTAAAATCCAATTTTCCTATAGATAACTTAAAATATATTTACATATTTTTTTTATTTATTTTTAAATATTTAAAACCTAAAATAAAACTAGTGGCTCATATACATTTCTCGCATTTCTCGCATTTCTCGCAGTAATATCATTTCACTCTTGAACTTACACACACACACACACACACACATATATATATATATATACATACTAGACGGAAGCCCGCGCAATGCGGCGACAACAAAAATTTACAACACGATGCTCGTTTCGGGTTAGCTTATCAATTCTTTTTGTGATATATGTTAGTAGATATCAACCCGTGCATTGCAGTTGGAACACGCTCGATATCGATTCAATTCTTGATAGTGAGAAAAACTAATATTAAAAAATAAATGATTCAAACAAATACCTTCAAGGACGTTCATTACATTGTACTTCCGCAACCAACTCACAAGTGGGTAACAAATGTTTCATGTTCACCTTTGTATACTTAAAAGTATTCATCACTTTGTAACACATTTACACCAGTTCAGATAACATCAGATATTTGGTTTATTTGGATTTACAGTTGTTTTTAACCAAAATCAAAATTTGAACCAAATATAACTCGCTTTGGTTTTGTTTAAAACCTAAACAACCTGAATTCAACTGAAAATCCGAATTTGTAGCAAACATATATTCTATGAAAAACCTACAAAATTAAAACTTTGAATCATATGTAGCTGATATCTACTTCATAATTAACTCAATAAAAACAAATACATTTACAACGTTTCATTAAAACATATCCAAGTAAATACACACAATCTACAAAATTATGCTTGGTTTTGGTTAAAACCTAAACAATTTACTTAAAAACTCCAATTTCACACCAACAAACATTATACTTGGTTTTGGTTAAAACCAAAACAACCTGAATTCAATTAATCATAATTTATAACGCAACCCAAAAGCCGTGAATATACATCAAATGCTGATTGTAGAACTTTAGAAACCATCACAAGCTGCATATTATTGGTCTAAGCTTCAAATTATACTTAGGCTTGGGCTCGTTTAAGATACATGCAACAATTGTAGCTTGAATTCATATTTTTTTCGGTACGAACCGGTACGAAACGGTACGGTGTACCATAGAATCCGGTTCGGTGTACCCAATTTATCACCAGAAACATGATTTCATTACCGTATTGATTGATTGAAATTCCGAATTGGATCAACGTACCATTGAAATTGGCACGCTATTGTATTGCGTTTCGGCACACTCCGTTCCAATACGCAATTCACACCTCATGGAGCGTATTTGGTAACTATGGTTAAACTTTTATTTTCCAAAATCGCTATATTCAACCTGATTCAATGTTGGCTAAAAATTGTTTTGACCCGCACCGTACTAAAGTTTTTTGTGAAGGACTCGTTTTGATCCAAAACTCATTTTACTTAGAACCCATATTGCAACAACACATTTTAAAATATTTCAAAAAAACACATTTAAAAATCAAAACATCCATGTGTGTGCATGCATGTGTGTTTTGATACAAAAAAAATAAAGCATTACCAAAGTAAGAATTGTTAAAATGTGTAAGAAAGTTTTTGTATGAATTGAAAATTTTTCTAAAAAAACTAAAGCACTACTAATAAAACTCCCCTTCAAGTCTTGTCACCTACCGTTTCAAATATTAATATTTTTACATGAGTTGATACAAATTATACAAAATGAAATTTATCGAGCACACCATTTGGTTCTCGACGTATAACTGGTTGACAGTTAGTCAACAGCTAGAGTCTTGATTTTGAACTAAAGTATAGGTTTGACAGTTTGACCTCAAACAGTCATAAATAGTTACATTTAATCATAGCACATAAAACGTTTCAAAATCAACTGTTGGTGATAAATTTATAACATATAACATGCTTACTAATTAAAAGAGTACCTAAATCCATGCTTTAATTTGGGGCCTTTTCTCTCAAGAGCTCATTTTAACTTTCTTCTTCTCACCTAATATGCAAATATCATGGATAAATATACAACTGTAAGAGACTTAAATAATTTTGAAGCACTTTTAAGCTATGATTAAATCTAACATTAAATATGTAATCCCTTTTTGATTGAGCCAGAGACAGCAACGTTTCTGTAGAATTCATATGAATATGGAAGATGTAAATCTGTCAGCTCTCAAATCCAAAAATGTATTTCTTCTACAGAGAAAACATATCTTACACTCTAGGTTTACAAAAGTCACTAAATCAAATTATACTATAAACATGTAAAAGCAACCAACATCAAGTATCACAACAAAAAAAAATTAAAAAGAATATGAAGAGAAAAACATATACAGTAGAAACTCGATAAATTAATACTAGATTATTTAATAAACTCTCTAAGTTAATATTTTTTGCCTGTCCCGACTCGGGGATAGAGTGCTAAATTAATAATTCGCTAAAACTATAAGATAATACATTTTTTTTAATTTCTTTAGACCCCATATAAAATATAAATTAATAATTCCTTATATATAGCATATTACATGAATAATTTATGAATGTTTCTTTAAAAATGACTCAATTGTCTTTTGTTTTTTTGTTGAAATCAATTTCCCCTTGAATCTCGTCTCTAATTTTCCTTAGCATGGTAAGAACTTCTGGTGTTTTTTTCTTATAGGTCAACAATAAATTGTTCAATGTGGTTGCCGCTTTAATAGATTCGTTTCGCGAAAGGGGCTCCTTGTATACAATAATTAAGTGAAAGCTTGAAAGGTGTTTGTAAACTAAGTATTCTACTATAAATTAATAAAATATTAATTAATATATAAATTAATAATTATTAATATATCGATTAATTAATAACTCTTTTAATTAATAAATTTTGGTGGTCCCAAGTGTATTATTTTATAGAGTTTCTAACATTGCCATGTTAGTTTTCGTAGTCATTCCACAGCACATAGATGTCAATAAATTTTGGTGGTCCCAAGTGATTTGGTTTTTACCGAAAAAAGGTAATTTCCGTGATGTTTAAGAAAAAAAGAAATAAAATATGGGTGAAATGTGAAGCAAACCAACAATAATAACATGGATTACAGAGAAATACGAACCTCGGATTTGACATAAGATAACCACTAGGGTTATGTGAAAGATGAACTCGATGGTGGTCTCGGTGTCATAATCGTCAGATCTGATAGGTGATCGGAGAAGAAATCGAAGCCATCGTAAGGTGGTTAGAGCAGGAGCGAACCAGATTTACATATGAAATAACATTAGGTTTGTAGGCAGGTAGGAGAAGCTATGGATCTAGGGCTTTTTTGTAGATCTGCAAAAAAAAGAAGAGAAAAGCAGCGCTGCTTGCATACCAGAAATCTGCGATTTTGAATTTTGAATTGATATTTGAAAGGGGATTGCTAAATTGAAGGCGCACGAAACTGGGCTGAATTTTGAAATGGAATTTGGGTTCACATGCTTCAATAGTTGTACATGATGCTCATCAACTTGTAAAACTCTTATTTTTAAGAGTTTAAATGAAATGACGAAATTGTCCTTCCTAATAAGTAAATAAACTTTTGTGAGTTAAATGAAGTAATAATCATAAATAATAATAGAATCGGGATAAATTGGTAATTAAATTAATCTGAAATAGAAAAAGTTATTACAGAATTAGCTATTGATTTATTTGGAACTAAAATGACTTAAATAATATATATATATATATATTAATTCATAAGTTATGGTTACTCACATAATGTTACTGTAGCTCAATTTAGTATTTTTATAATACAAATGTTTGCTAATACAGTTATATTAGTTATATATTGTATTATATATAGATTGCTGGCTTACTGCTTTAGATTTTTTTCCACGTTGAGAGAGTATTATTGGCACACGTGTTTCTCTTAAAACAAAACAAAAAGAGATGCAGAGAGACTAGTGTGATTGTCTTCTTCCTATTCTCTTCTTTCACGCTTCCGCCGGTGGTAGAGAAAGACAAAGTAATCGGCAGACGCATAACAAAAACGACTGGCGTAACCTTAATTTTCAAAATTCTTCAATGGAGAAGCGCGGCACATTCAGAGTAGGTCATACCTAATGCCAATTTCCTATCGTACTTATATCAGTACCAAAAAAGGTATCACTTAAACCAACTTATTTATTATTTTAACTTAGTTTATGGTGGGCTGTATGTTTGATTATTGGAATCCACTCCAGTGGTTGGTGTGTGACTTTCTCATCAGGTACTTCTTATGGTTTAGTTGAATAATTGGTTTGTGTATTTCTGAAAAGAGACGTGTTGTTTGATTTATGTATTTCTCCCAGGGCCATCCAGTCAAACTGTTGAGGTTCTTTTGCGAGCTGCTCACCTGCTCATCAGGTAATTAGGTTATGTTGACTCTACTCTTACATTGTCTATACGTTCTTAACATAATGAACTTATATAACAATCAAAGTAAATAACAGTTTAGGGTAAAATTCCACAATCACTTGACTGGCCCAAATATCATTGCAACAATATTAATGACTATGTATTACAATTACCATATTAAAAATTGTAGCAAAATAAACGACCATGGATTACAATTACTGTGTATGAAATATAAATGACCATGTATAATTTTTAATGTTGCAGTAAACAATTAGGTTTCTAAATACAACCAAATTTTATTTTTTTTTATTGTCGTGTTACAAATTGAAAAGGTAGAACATAGTAGACAAAAGTTTATGACATGAGCTGCTTATTGTGACAAATTTGTATTTCTGTTTCTTTAGTTGGTAAACCAAATTCAAGTGCATAATAATCAGTTTGGGTGTCTCCAACTTTACGTAAAAAGGAAAAAAAAAGTTATTATATTATAATTGTTTTTACTTATCCTACAAATGTACAACTCTCTATGCCCCCCCTTAGAAATTATTAATGTCTATACTTGCATCACATTGAATTGTTTACAGACTTCATTGGGCGCGTCGAGGAAGTAGCCCATGTACAAAACAGATCGGGTAAACTATTGAGAAAAGTCGCTCTACAAGATGACAGGTAAACAGCTTAACGTGCTAAACATCCAGTAACACATCATTTATGCAGGAAACACATCATCGAGATTATATTCCGGTACATGGAGACTTACCGGTTGGGGCGTTGGGCAGAGTAACTGCAACCTTGGCCACTAATTATATACGTACTCAATATGTAGGTGTAAAATGATGGCTTTATAATGCCGCTACAAACGGGTTATTCTAACACATTTAAAATCTTATTAACTTTTATACCAGTCAAATGAATGATTCTTAGCACAGATCTGAAATCTGAATGGAATTTCTATTTGAGTTCATCTTGTAAGACGGGCGAAAACAAGTCAATTTTTTATACATTTATAAACTAATGTCTCCTTAATGTGTAACCAAACAGGTAATTTAACGCATAAAAAATCTGCGAATATTTTCAAAGCCGGCCAAATGGGCCATTGGTTGTGGAAATTTTAAAAGGGTTAATCTTGAATACTTTAGAATTATTTTATATCAGACATTAAATGCAAGAAATTACATAGTTGCACATTTCAACCACAAACAAATATGCCTATAAATCTATAATAACACACATGCAGGTATCCTTCAGCCAGAAACCACTGTTACAAACCTCCAATTCCAAATCTTGACGAATACAACAAATTGGTCACAAATGTACTTCTATAAGATTTTGAATAATATCAACTACATAACAAGTATGTAGTTTATATATACACATGATCCAAATTCACTATTTGTGTTCTTTTGCAGGTCTTCCTTCTGTACTTAAGTTTGCTTCCGGGATGACTTCGTCTTTTGACAATGTATTTTGTATTTAAAGTGTCTTTCGTCATGTTAAAGTCTTCGTTAGTGCATTACGAGTAGTAGTCTTTAGATATTACATGTTTGGCCTTACGTTAGCTTTAGACTTTCTTAACTTTTGCTGTTACTAAATATTGCCACTCTTTTTGGACATCCACAGGCCCATCATATAATCTAATCAAAACGCAGCTAAGGGTACGCCAAACTTTTTGGATAAACAAGCAAACGTGGATAACTGGAAACCTTACCCTTTTGTAATGAAGTTTTTTTTCATACATTATGTAACTAAATTATATAAATCTTAATTAGGAAGTTAGTAGTGTGTTTTCTCCATGACAAAGTGTATATGAAAAAGTTAGGTTTTGTATGTTTTTTAAGATATTAATAGTAACTAACAAAACCAACAACTGCGAATTTCTCGCTCCTGTCGTGAAATGCGGGTAAACCAACTAGTTTAACTTGAAATTTATTTAAATGAAATAAAGAGATGAGATAAACAAATGAAATTCACCGAAAGGAATTGTTTAAATATAAAAGGAATATAATAATAACTTGGTCCATCACGCATTCACGTTAGGCCCATTTCAGTTAGCCCAGTTTCGTCAAGTAAAAAATAAGGTCTAAAACGAACTAAATTAGAAAATAAAAAAATAGTGGTGTGAAGGAGCATGCTCCATTTCCAATTACACTAAAAATACTATTTTTTCTCTCTCATTTCTAATTAAATAATATTTTTAATATTTTTATCATTACATTTTCTCTCTTTTTCACTCACAATTACTTTAAAAGATAATAAAAAATTATAGAGGTCAATGTGTGTTTCTCCAAATTTAACCATGACCAGTAACATTTATACTCTCATCCTCTCATAACCACTTTTGACCGTCTCTAAAAAAATGGAGAACTCCCTCACATAATTTGGAGAATGGATTGCGAATGCTCTACAACCAGTACTTTTAGTTACCAACTACGGTTCTGGGTAAGTTAACGTTGGTTTAAACCAATTTCAGTACATATTAAAAAAATAGTAATCTAAAAATAAATAAAACAAAGTTCATATATCTACCTATATTAAAAGAGTGGATTTCTAACAATATGTTGAATTATAGAACTATTATGTCACGTGTCATTCAAAATTCAGCATCCTTAATTTCTGAAACAACCTAAATTGCCAAAATTCCAGGGCAACTCTCTCAACCCCTATTCTCATTAGGATCGTCTTTAACAAAAAAAGTCATCCTATGATCTATTTTCATTTAACCCTAATTTGGTTCTTCAATTACCAGACAATTCGTCTTCTGTCCTTTAGCTATCATCAGTCCTTTCAACATTTCAAAGTATGTAGTCATTGACTGAAGATTGAACGTTAGTTTATGTTTCCGTTTCGTATATTTAACTAGGATAGAGCCCGTGTGATACACAGGTGGTTATAAAAATACAACAAAAAAGTTAAATTTAATAATATATATAATAACATACCTTATGGATTAAAAAGATATAAATAACGATAAACAAAATTTTATAATTCATAATTCTTTAAAACCTCTTTAAATATAACATTGGATGACCTTTGTGATTAGGAGAAATGTTAAGATAATTATATTTAAACTTTTTTAAAAATTGTTAATATATAATTTTAAGAAACTCATAATTGGTTTATTGTGGTGGCACAACGACTATCAAGTGAAAGTTGGTGGTACGGCTTCCTAGGGGAATGCCCAAGCCAAACTCTGAAGCCAACGTATTCCGGTTAAGATAACATAGTTTGGCCAGAGTGGGCATCGGGACTCTCCAAATTTGAAGAGTGCGGTCGCCTAAATAAAGAAATTCGCCTTTCTAAAAAAAATAATTGGTTTATTGTGGTAGTTAGTATTAAATAGTAATTAATCCATTCATGATTATATCATTTAACATAAAAAAAATATTAAAATTTAAGGAATTTTAATTAAAGGTTTAGTTAATTAGGTGAAATATGTATAAATGAAAATTGATTAGTTGACATTCCATGTGGATAGCATATATAAAGGCCATGTGGAGAATATGCGTTGCTTTAATCTAGTAGTTAGATTACATGATTTCGCAAATCGCAATACTCGTCTTCATCAATCATGTCTTGACCGGTTAGATTACATGATTTCACAAATACTAATAGACATGTAACATTCTACTTTCGGTAATGTAATAAAGGAAATTTTGGTTATTCAATAATATGTCATTTATCAGTATTGGGTGAATAAACTATTAGAGGGTGGGCTTGGACTTTAAAAGATGGAATAAGAAGTGGAATAAGCCTTAGGTCCATGGGCTTAAGGGAGTATAAATAGCCCTTAAACTCTAATCCATTCCATATTCATCCATCTCTACACCATAGCCTACACCTTCAAAAACACACACAAACACCCTCCTATATCCCGAGCCAAGATCCGAAGGTAAAAACCCGAGCTTGTTACTGCTAGAACGTCGTGAAGAACACAACCTACATCAAGACTAGATCGTCTTCGTAAACCGACTCGTTTAAGGTACTTTCATTAATGAAAACTTGGTCGGCTCGTTTAGTATTACTTGATCTATACATAAGTGGTAAAAACGAATCTAACGCAACGATTCTCGCTGAAATTCGTTAACATCTGATAGGGTAATTAATCAACCAAAGAACCGGTTTTAAACGTGGATTGAATACCCCATTTATAACCCGATGTCGAATGTTTGGATGACTAGGGTTTGTAGACAATATGATTCCGAATTGATTCATACCAATTTCATGTTGTTTCGTCATGAATCGAGGGTCAATTGTAGGTCTGGTGTTGACTGTTCTTGACAATTTTGACTTTGACGCTTGGGTAAAAGTTTCAATAAGACTGATGTTCATTCGTTATGAGCAAGCGAATGACTGTTCATTCGTTACACCATCATAGCGAATACGACACATTCGTATGTTCCGGTAACGAATGAGTCTCCATTCGTCACGAATGACCTTATTCATTCGTTATCAATTCATTCGCCGTGAGGAGACAGCGAATGGAACCAATCGTTATAGACACATTCGTGTGCTCCTGTAACGAATGAGCCTTTCATTCATCTCATAGGAAGCAAGAATGGCCTTAGTCATTCGTTATGCATTCATTCGTCTTAGATCAGACCATTCGTAACGAAAGGAACCATTCGTCATAACGAATGGGATAACGAATGAGGCTCAACCTAGAGACCATTTGCTATAACGAATATGTTAGCAAATAAATAATTATTAAAGAATTATAATGAAAATTTTGTTAAGAGCAGTTAATGAAAATAAAAATTTTCCCCTTGGACCCCAGCCAGAGGGGGCTCTACCCTTTGGACCCTGCTATGGGCTGCCGCCTCTAGAACCCTGCTGCCAGGGGCGCTGCCACCGGACCCCCGTTCATTGAGGCTTATGCTAAACTAGAAATATGATATGGTTAGGGATAGTTAATTGATACGTGTAACTGTTATACAGTTAGCCGTGCTCACTTAAGGAAATGAGTTACCATAAACTCTGAAAGGAACCGAGCTCAGGTGAGTTTCTAGCCCCATTTCCTTGTTATGTTTTCGGGGCTGTGTGCATAGTGCATAGTCGATGTGATTAGTTAATACACTTACCTTAAGTGGTAAGTGTATGCCTTGTGAATGTATATGAATGACGTATGTACGATATATGAATGTTTATGAATGATGTATGAATAATATATGAAAGTTATAGAAAGGGTTAAGTGTAAGTATGAAAGTAATAAATTAAATTATAATGAAGATAATGTATGGTTGTATGGTCGTATGCTTAAAGGGTTGCTTACCCTAATAATATCTGCGAAGGTTACAGGGTTGCAGACCCTAATAATATATGCGAAGGTTACAGGGTTGCAGACCCTAATAATATATGCGAAGGTTATAGAGCGAAATGTTATTTAAATCGAATAAATAGCCATGCATGTAATGTACAGGTTAAGAGAATGAAAGTATGAAAGAAAGAAAGAAAGTATGTATGCACGAATGAAAGAAAGGTAACATGCTAAGTAAGTAATATGTATCTTCGGATACATATATATGTAAGTATGTGAATGTATTGCATGTTGCCTGATTAACTAGAACTCACTCAGCGTAGCTAACTATTAGTATGCATGCAGGTAAATAGACTGAGACAGTTGACTTGAGGGGGACACATGGCAGGATTGAAGAGGCAGGCATCTGAATATTTGTCATGATGTTCGATACTACATTTTATGTTATATTTTAAAAAGGACAAGTTATGGATGTTTGTAATGAATGGTGGACTTTTATTATTATTACGCGAAAGTTTTAATTCACTCTGTGTGTTTATAAGTATATCCAATGCCAAAGTAGTGCACTGGGACCGGGGCCTTACATAACACAATTTGTTTATTTAGGTACCTTATACAGAGATATGTTTTCAAAGGCCAATTTTATGCTTTCTATGGCTGAGGTATTGCACTTACTGAGAAAAAATTTCTTCAAATTGGCAAATCCATGTTTGATTTGACTCAATAAACACGACATTTGTTTGATGCTTTTCACTCTTTTTTTTACCTTGATCCAGATAGTTGCACATAAAGAATTGTTACCAGTAGGTTGTGAAGTTTATGTTACAGAGAAGTTTTTAAATTCCTTTACGGCAGTTGTAGCATCCGTAATTTTATAATATTAAATAAAGAAAGTTTATGTTTTGAAACGTGTGTTAATATTTAATTAAGATTAAATATAAGAAAGAAGCATAGACTTAGAATAATTAAAGATGGAATAAGGGATGGGATGGGCCTTAGGTCTATGGGCTTAAGAGGGTATAAATATCCCCTTAAACCTCCCTAAAACCCTAAATCCCTCATTTCTCTCCATATTATTCTCTACACACTCAAAACACAAACATACACCTACTCCCTTACGGCCGCAAGTAGGAAGAGGAAGCCCAAGACCAAACCAAGCCAAATATTGATTGATCTTCGATATACGAGCTAGATACAAGATAAAAGTTCATAACCATGCAAAATCGTAGCCTTAAACAAGTAAATGTATGTTCTTGATCTTTAAAGTTACGTTTTTATGAACGGTTGGCCATAAAACTTAAACGTAGAGTAGATCGGGTATAAATGGACCTTAAAGTAGCATACTTATTGTAAAATGGACTTAACGAACTTATAGTTATGAACGGTTCATAAAATAAACCCTAGATCTAGTTTTGAACGATTTTATGCTTAAAGGTTCAAACTTTACATGTACGCGGGTCAAAATATGAACGAACATGGTTAGGGAAAACGTTACGGGTTAATACCGAATCTAAATGTAGTGTTAGCATCACGAGTTTTGATGATTACGAGGTTTAGGGACCAAACCGTGGCCTCAACCCAACAGCTCAGTCGGTTACATTAGACTCGCTTACATTGGAACTCGCTTACAATCAAGATACCTGATTAAATAGAGATACTCGCTTACACTACCCGTGGTTCATTTACAATGTTACTCGCATACAACCATAGTCGTTTACAATGTAACTCGCAAACAACCAATGTCGATTACAATGATACTCACTTACAACTGATGAATCGATTACATTGATGCAGAAGCATAAACTCGATTACAAGGGACACTAATATTCATGGGTACTCACTTACATAGGAAACTCGCTCACATGTAACTCGATTACATGATAAACCCGATTACAAAGGGGACTAGATTACAAGTCTATGCTCGATTATATCCTTAACTCGAATACCTTTAATGTGTTTGATTTCATAAAAGACCCGATCATGGTGGGACTAGAATACAATGAGCATAGTGGGGTACCTTGATGTTACGTATACAACATATATGTACACTCGGGCCTAGTACCATATGTATATATATACGTATGCATTCTTATACTGAAAGAAAGAATAATCAAGGATGGTAGTTAGAATATTAAAGAAAGAGAAAATAATGATAAAATAATGGAAAACGCTGTATTCAAATACCTTAGGGTTTAAGAATAAAATGTAAGTAAAAGTAATCTAAAACGAGGCCTTTAGATTAGACTAGACTTAGCCATTTTTGGCTGAAATAAAAATAGGATAAGTATTGATACGTGTAACTTATATACAGTTAGCAAAGTTCAATTAAAGAAGGGATTAACAATTAACGGTGAAATAAACAGGATCTAGGTGAGTTTCTAGCCCATTTCCTTGTTATGTTTTCGAGGCTGTGTGCATACTCAATGTGAATGTTAAAACACTTACCTTAAATGGTAAGTGTATGAATTATTGATGAATGTGATGTTTATGTTATGAATTAATACTTGACAGTACGTGAACGACCTTCGGGTATTGCACGTATTGTTAAGGAAGGTATTATGTAGTAAGTGTGAATGAGTATATGAGATAAAGTATGCATGAATAACGTATGTATGAATGTAAGGTAATGCATGGTTGTATGGTAACGAAAAGGGAACCAGGCCCTAATAATACTTGAAGCAAGAGGGAACCAAACCCTAATAATATTCGATGCAAGAGGGAACTGGGCCTTATTAATACTCGAGGAAAGTAGGGCGTAACGCTCTATAAAACGTAAAGTATAAAGGTAAGTGAGTGTATGATAAAAGCATGAATGTATGAATGAAAGTATGTAAATATGAATGTGTTGTATGTTGTATGATTAACTAGAACTCACTCAGCGTAGCTGACTTTTAGTATGCACGCAGGTGAGTATGATGAGGCAGCTCGCTTGAAGGGAAACACATGGCATGAAATTGAAGATACTGGCATATCAAGGAAATGTTACGTTATTTTAAAGACTATGTTTATGTTTAAAGGATTTGAATGATTGTTAAGAAAAGATTTTAATGGTTATGTAATATATTTTGTTTGAAGTTTTATTCACCACATAAAGTTTTAATTAACTCTAATATTTAGAACTGCATTTATGAGTAAATCCAACGTCCAAAGTGAGGCACCGGCAACAGAGCCTTACAAGTTGGTATCAGAGCAACGTTCGAGAGATTTAAACATCCTACACGCTTAGAATCGAACAGAGAATGGGATTTATGTAAGAAAAGAAAGAAGATGCCAGTTAAAAAAAAACCATGTGTCACTCAAGCAAGCTCAATAAAGGTAAAGTGTATGTTAGATAATAAATATTAATGTTAGCTTAATTGCTAAAGAACGGATATGTGAATGATAGGGATAGGATTTCTTGATTGTTTGATTGATTAACTGTTAAAGTAGAATTAGCACAAACAAACTCATAAGAGGAAGTGTATAGGACATGGAAAGTAACGTGATCAGCTAATCACAGCTTGCCATTGCTATTACCTGTTAGCCTTACTATCCTTGTACTATATAGTTCCTTGAGTGATGACGTTTGTATTTTCTCTTTTAGAATATGATGGCTGGAGCTAGAGAAGTTGTGAGAGAAGGAGGTTGCACTGGACGTCGTGGTAGGCCTCGTCTTGTCCGACAACCTTCGGTAGAAACAGCTTCCAACACAGGAGACGAAGGAAGCGCAGCCGGACGAAACCCAAGCGACAACGAAGGGTATCAAGTCGACCCCGCAATTCAAGAAGAAATTGTCTAAGCTGTAGCCATTGCTGTGAAGAACTTGACTCCTGAAGGGTCTGCTAAAAGCCAGGAAAGAGTTAAGAAGTCTGGGGAGAAGAGTAAGAAGGATGATGAGAGAGAAAATGAGGAATCAGGTGTGGTTAAGTCTGCGAAAGTTGATGATAGGAAAAGAGGCCGAGGAGGGTGCAACTATAAGTCCTTCAAGGGTTGTGATCTGCCAAAGCTGACCGGTTTGGGAGACGCAGTCGCTACTCTCCAATGGATAACCTCTATGGACAAGGTTATCCGCATTAGCGAGTGCCGTCCGACCAAGCCATGGGATATGCTACCCAATCGTTTGATGATGAGGCAATGTACTGGTGGGAGTCAGTTGAGTAGAGAAAGAGTCGGGAGGAGATAAAGGTGATGAGGTGGGAGGATCCGATGGAGTTAGTGATGAAGAGGTTTTGTGCTGATGCAGAGGTCGAAAGGGTTAAAATGACGTTTTTGAGTTTGAAGACGGGAAAGATGACACACTGCGAATACACTAATGAATTCAACCGCCTGTCTAGGCTGGTGCCAGACATGGTGAACACTGAAGCCAAGCAGATTAAGTGTTACATCAGGGGGCTGCCACAAAACGTTTGGTCTTGGTCAAGGCTAGTAGATCTGCTACCTTTGATTCTGCGGTGGGACTCGCAGAAACGGTCTATGACGACTTGGCGACAGACGATGTGGTGGCGGAAGATAAGAAAGATAAGAAGTGGGTCGCTCCTGTTAAACGACCCGGTACTCAGTTATGGAACTCCAAGGACAGGAAACATAAAGTGTGGGAGAAAAATACGTGTAAGACTTATGGTAAGATTCACGGTGGAGAGTGTAGGTGGGGTATTGGTACTGATACATGTCATAAGTGCGGGAAGATGCATGCTGGGGAGTGCAGAGTTGGATCAAATGTCTACTATAAGTGTGGAAAGGCAGGCCATTATGCTCATGAGTGTAGCACAAAGCCCTCATATTACAAGTACGATAAGACATGTCATTTTGCTAGGGAATGCACCGATGGTGGATGTAACACCCCGTAACCGCAGCGGAAACGTAAACGGGATGCAACAGACACCTCTGATATCAACCACATTGTTTATAAAGAAAACTGAATACATTAATATACTTCAAATTACATTATCTCATATTTCATTACCGTCTAGGTGATACACACATCAAACAATACGATACATAATTCTATTTAATCTAACGTATCATAACATCCTGCACGCAAATCTTACACACATCAAGCACTTAGCACGTAAGCAATCACTTCATTTTAATTGTACCTGAAAAGCATGTGAGAAAACGGGTCAACTACGAATAGTTGGTGAGTTTCACAATTTGAGTAAACCATGATAAATCCATATCATAATATAATATTATCTGGGGACACTGTTAACCCGGTACTGTACTCATTCTGGGGGCAACGTTAACCCAGAAACACTTCCAAAGACATCTGGGGACACAGTTAACCCAGTAACACTTCCAAAGACATCTGGGGACACAGTTAACCCAGTAACACTTCCAAAGACATCTGGGGACACTGTTAACCCAGTACTGTACCCATTCCGTACGATTCCCGTACAATCAAATATTTATAAATACACGCAAATCCATGCGTTCAGTATGTATTTAAACATTTCAATAGTAACATGCTTCCGCCCCGGGAAAATATTTGAAAACAATTCAGAAATAGGGGCTCGTGAAACTCACCTTAGCACATGCAAGCAGGTAACAACAATCATTATCAGTTAACACGTCCAATCTGTAATATGATCCCTACGATCGTTACTATACACTCATTATTAATATAACTTTAACTAAGTTAACCGGTACATCTGGGGACACTGTTAACCCAGCACTGTACCCGTTCTGGGGGCAAGGTTAACCCAGAAACACTTCTCCGGACTCAGATTGTGATGTCGTTTAGAGTTCAACAGTCAAATTTTTTAATAGCTTGTTTTCCCCGTTTTGCGTGCCTAGCACGGTTACCCGTTTTTATGTTTCAAAAATGAGTTTGGTCACACACGACCCGAGAATAGTGGTTGACTGATAATTTAGGTAAAGATGTGAAATTATAGCTCGGTTTAGACGCCCCGATTGGCCGCGGGACCCGTTTCCGTCTTTACCGTACCGGAAACTGTTAATTTGGACAAAAATTACTCAAATCATCCGAATTATTTTCGGATGATTTATTTTTACTTGTTTAACTCCTTTATATGAAAATAGTCCATTTTTAGGGTTTTTATACACCAGTCAGCTCGTTTAAGTGAGCTTTACCGGTTTACTCGTTTTAAGCTTTAAAAGTTTGTTTTTGCACAATTAATTATCCGTTTAATCTCGGATCTTGAAATTTTGCACAAATCACTTTTTGACAGTGGGGAATTTTATAAAAATATTTCCAGAATTAATTTCTATATTTAAAATATATTTATCTATTTTTAAACACCATTTAAACACTAAATATGTCGTAAATACCAAACAATCTTAGAAAAATCCCAAGTTTTTCCTGGATGTCCCCTGCCATCCAAATAGTTCCCTGTACTTTTTCCAGAACTAAAATCTTCTTTTACATGCCCTTTTTACTAAAATCGAACTTGAAAACCCTAGAACTCGTTTAACCGAAAAGCCTACTTAGACTTCTCCAACTGACCTCAAATTATTTGTGTGACTTATACATGATATAAAAAGATTATCTGCAGTTTTCCAGAATTTTTCATGATATTTAACTATTTTTCACCATTTTTGGCCAAAACCGAGCATTAAATTCACCAAATATTCATCCTTTATCCAAAAATTACCAAAAATTCACAGAACTCTTATTTTCATGTGTAGAACATCCCTGTAAAAGTTAATGATCTAACTCTACACGTATCACAATCTGTCCAAATATCCCAAAACCGAACATAACCGAATATACCTTTCGTTTTCCGCCACTACAAGCTACAAACTCGTCTTTCCGCCTTATCTACCACTAAATACAGAACCTACAACCAACATACCACAATACAATGCAATTTACACTCACAATCAAGCCTCTTACACTATAGTTTCGGTTATTGTTTCAAAACTAAAGTTTAAACCGTAAAAATTCGTTTTTGGTCCGTTTAACTCCTTTCTTGGACCAAGATCCCTTGTATAACCCGTATACATCACTGGATCATGCAAGAATCGGTTTTCATCTTTGAAACCTCATTTTCTTGCAAACAAACTCAAGAAACGAAGATGGAAACGTATATAACTCGATTTTTACCTTGTTTCTCTTTAGTTGATCTTGTGGAGAGAATTGATGAACATGAAGATTTTTGTGTAAAAAAAAAAAAGAAATGAGGAAAGGGATACACCCTTATGGTCCGATCGGTCTCATGGAGGGGTGGGGTGGGACCCATCTTTTCATTCTTAGCCACATATTTAGATTTCAGAAATCCGGATAATGTTTTGGATAATCTGGTTCAGTTCGTTTTTCGGTTAAATGTTTAATTCGGCTTAAAACGAGGCTGAAACGGTCGTTTTCGGCTTAAAAAAATGAAATTTATATAAAACCGATTTAAAAACTTTAAAAACTTAAATCATGACGTTTATTAACTTAAAACGTCATATTACTAATTATTACGCATCTTTTTCGGCTTGATCGATCGTCTCTTGCTCGGTTTGGTATTAAAGGTTTCGTTTAACGTACCGACGTACATTAAATCGAAATTCTTTTTCTGTGCCGTACTTTACTTATCCCGAAGCATTAATGCTTCGTAAAATCACTACATATCATATATCTCGTCTATAATTGAACCCTAGATTCGTTCGGGTTTCAATAACTATCGATCGATTGATCGCATATTCAATACGATGAATTATATATTCACGTACAATCAATACAGTGAACCATGTATTCTCGTATAATTACTCTGGTAACTCATGTACCCGACATTAAATATGACGTAATTATTATCTACCGGTTAGGATATACCGGGTTTCGTCGGAATCGTTACAGTGGAGCTGGGGGAAGCGGGAAGAAAGATGTTGAGCAAGCAATGCCAAAGACCATAGCTTACATGCTGACTCAAGAACAAGCCAAGCAAATTCCAAACGTTGTCACAGGTAGGTTTCTAGTAAACGGTGTTTCCGCTTCAGTATTATTTGATTCGGGTGCAAACAAAAGTTTTGTAGCCACCCCATTAGTAAATTAGCTAAAATGAAATGTTGCTGAGTGTCTGAAATTTTCATAATAGAAACCGCTAGTGACACTTCGGTTAAAATAATGAAAATGGTTAATGACTGTAAGATAGAGTTTGAGGGACATGAGTTCCCTGTTACTTTGTATGTTATGACCTTAGGAGGGTTCGATGTGGTTTTTGGAATGGATTGGTTGTCTGAGTATGAAGCTCAGATCGTGTGTAAGAGTAGGATAATAAGGTTAAAGTCCTTGGATGGTAGTGTGGTGATGGTTTACGGTGATAAGGAAAGTTATGGGCTTAATGTCATTTCGATGATAAAAGCCGAGAGTTTGTTAAGGCGAGGGTGCGGTGCATACCTGGCTTATGTTGTCAACTCTACGGCCAAGACAAAAGAAATGAAAATTTTTCATATCGTGCACGACTACCTAGAAGTATTCCCTAAGGATCTTCCGGGGTTGCCACCGGAGCGAGAGATAGAATTCCATATAGATAAAGTACCAGGAGCCCAGCCCGTCGCGAAAGCCCCTTACCGTCTAGCGTCGTCCGAGATGAAGGAATTGATGTCCCAACTGCAAGAACTCCTCGACTAAGGTTTTATTAGACCAAGTGTTTCCCCGTGGGGCGCACCAGTGTTATTCGTGAAGAAGAAGGATGGAAGTATGAAAATGTGCATAGACTATCACGAGTTGAATAAGCTTACGGTAAAGAATAGATATCCTTTGCCAAGGATTGATGATCTGTTTGACCAACTGCAAGGTTCAAGTTGGTTCTCACGGATAGATCTCAGATCATGCTATCATCAGCTGAAGGTGAAAGAGGCAAACATTCCTAAAACGGCGTTTCGGACGCGGTATGGACAGTACGAGTTTCTCGTGATGTCATTAGGTCTAACAAATGCTCCTGCAACATTTATGGACATGATGAATAGGGTGTGCCGGCTGATGTTGGATAAGTCAGTTATCGTTTTCATCGACGATATATTGATTTATTCAAAGAGTGATTCTGATCATGCCGAGCATCTGAGGGAATTGTTGTAAGTTATGAAGGAAGAAAATTTATACACCAAGTTTTTGAAATGCGTGTTCTGGTTAAGAGAAGTGCAATTCCTAGGTCATGTGATAAATCCTGAAGGGATTACCGTGGACCCAGCTAAGATTGAGGAGATAACGAATTGGAAGACTCCACAGAGTCCGACTGATATACGAAGCTTCTTAGGGTTAGATGGCTACTATAGGAGATTCATCGAAGGTTTCTCAAAGATAGCCACACCATTGACCGGTATGACCCGAAGTCGATAGTATTCAGTTGGGGAAATTTCTAAGAAGAAGCTTTTGAGGAATTAAAGAAAAGACTCACGCAAGCTCCAATTCTCGCTCTACCCTATGGTGACGAGGATTTGGTTGTTTGTACTGATGCTTCGCATTGTGGGTTAGGTTGCGTGTTGATGCAACGAGGAAAAGTGATAGCTTACGCGTCTAGACAATTGATAGTCCATGAGAGTACTTATCCGAGGCATGATTTAGAGCTAGGAGCGATAGTGCATGATCTCAAGATATGGAGGCATTATCTGTATGGTACTAAGTGTACCATTTACACAGATTATAAGAGTTTAAAGTACTTCTTCGAGTAGAAAGAATCGAACATGAGATAGATAAGATGGTTGGAGTTGATTAACGATTATGAATGCGACATTAAATACTATTCTGTTGTTAGGTCCCCGATTTCAGGTAGATCTTACTCAAATCAAGTCATAACTCACACAAATAAATGTGTTGACAAGGGAGTTAATGACGGGTTGCTATATTTAGAAAGATTACCGTTTGTTAAAGGCGGAATCAATAACAAACAGGGTAGTTGCTAAACAATATTCAAAGGTAACTAACACACACAAGATTCACTCAAAAGATTTCCATTCATATAATGTTAAATGTTAATCGATTTAGGGTTTCTTGAAGGGAAAGTTTATCCGTACGATTCTAAGACTGCCGTCACACTTAAAATATTCTCTCTGAATTAATGAGTCTGTCTCTCTTAGGAGGCGTGCCCTAAATTATTCCTTTTATAGGCCTGACACCCCCTTTACAGCTGTCATTCCTTCTAGAAACCCTAAATGCTAAAACATATTCAAATTACATATTCAGAATTATTCTAAGTGTAAAACAAGTCTTCTGGGTAGGCTTTGTAGCAATATGACTTTCCGAGTAGACTTTGTGCTCTGCCTTCCTTCAGTACTTGGTAACATAGAAGTGTGCCCGGGATCAGTTTCCGGATAGACTTTACATAAAGAGTATTTTACCAAGTAAAATACTCACCGGGTAGACTTCAATCTTCTAGACTTAGCCAGACTTTGCCCGACAAACCCTTACGAGCAACCTTGTTCTTCAATGATCCCTTCAACTCTTTGCTACAAAATAGCTTATTAGCAAAGTGTGCTCGGTAGTACTGTTCCTTGCTTGAGTTGATCTCTGCTCGATGCAACTTGAGATATTTCATTATTCATCAAGCCTACTTGGACCAATGTATTATTAAAGAATACCTTGCCCGGTCTTCCAATCACTTGGTTTCATGAGCTTGGTTAGCCAAAAAATTACTCGGGAGTAAACTTTACTTGGCTATGAAGAACAGACTTGCTTGATAAAGTGGTCCTTGCCCGGGTATTTACAAACTAGTGATCCTTGCCCGGTTATACACAAATTTGCAAACCATGCTCGGGTATCCACTAAAGAAGAGTTCTAGAAGATAACCTTGCCCGATAGACAAAATATCATGCCCGGCTAAGTAAAACCTTGCTCGGAAGTCTAAGGTGTGCCCGAATCCATACTTAGCGAATTCTGAGGAGGTTGAGAAGATTCCAATCTTCCATATATCTCTTTTAGGTCAAATCTTTGACTCAACAATCTCCCCCTAGATTGGAACACCTCAGCTGACCCAAAACATCTCTATGGTTACATACACTTAGTCAATATACATACCAAATCAAAATCAAAATACATATTCATAACAGAATCAAATAGTTACATATTCAAATGCTGTCCGTAGACATTACAAAACAAATCCTATTCTAATGTTCATTTTCTTTTTCTTCTTGCATCATAGTAGGCTTGCCTTCTGTTTGCCATGACCGTTGCTGCCCTTTGTTTGAATATTTCAAGGATTTGGTAGTGAGTGTGATTATCTGGAATGACCAAATCCCTGATATCAGTTAAGTCTTCATAGTGCAGATATGTCAAGTCTTCATCTTTTCTGATCACTGCCAAAGCTGCTCCATCTGAGTTTCTTAGAACATAATGGCCGTCATTCTCCTTGTATTCAACTTCTGCAATTATGCCATTCTTCTGCACAGTATAATTTGGTCATTTCATTATTCTTTCCAATCTGATGCAGGTATTCATATTTGACAGAGGATTTTTATCTTTGACGTTCATTTCATATCTCAGCTTGGCACTGGCTATTTTCTTTAGCTTAGCTGTTCTTCTTGTTTTCTAAAGATTTTTCATTTTCCAGCTTTTCTTTTCTTTCAAGAAGGAGATCTCTTGTCAGCTTCATCTCTTAAGAACTTTGAGAGTTCATTTTGCTGTCTTCCGGCCATTTTGCTTGTATCATGATAGTCACAAAGGTCAAGCTTGGCCATCTTTTCCAACTGCTCTGGTGTGAACTCAGCAAAGTCTTCTTTCCCAATAATGTCTCTCAGTTGCTTGCTTTCCATCACTACTTTCAAGTTTTGAGAGACTGAATCATAGTAGAGTCTTATGGGTAGATCCACATCAGATTGTGATCTTGTTGTTCTTTGTAGTTCAGCTCCACATGATTATTGTCTGTGAATTGTTGGTTGTTGTCTTGATATAGATGGCCCTGTTTGTGTGGACATCATTGGTTGACTGGGTTCCTCTACTTCAAACCTTTTCTGGTACCAACTCCTTAACATTTCAGCAGGAAGATTTACCAATTCTTCCAAATTTTCACCTCCTTCACTAAATAGTCTAGCAATCATCTCATCAATTGCTTCATCCCTTAATAAACCAGTAGGTACAAATCTCCCTCCAATAAAGCTTATGGGATTTGACCCCTTCAACAAAACCTTCTCCCACTCAGCCTTTTGCATATAAAACATTTCTTTCAGTTCATCCTTGGTTAGTGCATTAAAGGCCTCAACATCCATTCCCTTTTGAGTAGTCATTACCCCTCTCAAAATGTCAATCATCTCTTCATTTTCCCAAGGAACAGTGGGTTCTTCAATAAGCTCTGGTTTGACTTCCACTGGTATTGGGACATCTTCTCCTTTCTTCTCAGATTGTTCTTTCAGTTTATCCCTTAGAGTTCTGATTCTTCTCTTCTTTGCTGGTGGTTCATCAGATGTTTCAGACTGCTTAGTGGAGATCTCAGGTTGTAACCTCTTCAACTTTTCTTTTCTTTTGAGTCTGTTGTATTGGTCCAACACTGATTATCTTGATAAATTTTCAAATATCTCAGGCTTCAACCCTTTTTCCAAAAAGTATCCACACATACCTCCAAAATTTTCTTTTAAGGCTTTTAGTTTTTCCTCTTCCTCGTGTTCCTTCACATACTTTCTTTCACCTTTTCTCTTTCACTGTTGTAAAGATCTTGAAGCTTGTCAAAGTTGAAATGTGTTATGTCTTTTTCTGAATAGCCATGTTTTCTTAAATATTCTCTGTATTTCTGACTATCTCTATTCTTTTGTTGCATCTTTTTCTTGATTACCTCTCTCTCCTTGTCTAGTCTCTTTGCAACTGATCATCATCCAGATCAGCCAAAGTTTCAAAACTTATTCCATAACTTCTCAGCTTCACAACCAATAGATGTTTCCTTTATGCTTCCCTCATACTTAGCTCAATGTTGCCCTTTGCTCATCAGTCATTGTGACTTGTGGGGACACAACATTAGCAGCTTCAACACTTTTTCCATCATTGTCATCATCATTATTAGATTCATCAGACTCATCCTCCTCCTCAGTTGATTCATTAACTGCATCAATTTTGGGTTCATCTGAAGGTGGATGTTCTGGGTTTGGATTACTCACAATAGGAACATCAGGAACACCTGAAATCTTTTCACCTGACATCAATGTTTGCAGTGGGACTGCCCTAATTGGACTATCTTCATCATCAGGAGTTTCCACATAACACTTATTCTTTTCATCCCACATTCCTTTCTTCTTAGGTCTTTCATGTTCAGACTGTTCAGATGCCCTCTTTCTTCTCATATAGGTTTTAGCAAACCTGTTGACTTTCTCAGCAAATTGTTTATACAAATTGGAAAGTCTTTCTTTCTTTTGTTGTAGTGTTTCTTGAGATTGAATCACACTCTCCCTTTGTGGCCAGCTATCAGTTGGGTTCTTCTTGATATCTTCTCTTACTTGCTCAGCCCATTTCTTGGAAGCCATTGCAGTAATAGACTCACCAATCTCTTCTTCAATCATCATTTCTGTATTCAGATTGGTCGGTTCAGCAGTTTCTGTTGACTTCTTTTCTGGTTGACTTTGGGATTGAAACATGCTGACCACCATAGCCAAGGAATTGTCCACTTCCTCAACTCTTTTCATCTTAATCAGAGCTTCTATAGCAATCTGATCCTCAGCCTCATCTTCATTAATCATTTTGGCCACATTGGCTTGAGAGATCAGTACTTCCTGCTCTGCCAATTCTTGAGGAGTCAAGGTTTGGGCCAGTATCTCCCTCTCCCTTGTTTCTCTCATAATATTTTCATGTTCTCTTCTGGCAGCAGTAGAAGCTTATGCATCATCTCTAAACAAGATGTCTTTCATAGGATTTGCCTCAACAGGCTCTTCTTCAGTGACTTTTGCCTTTCCTTTGTGTATTCTTTTCTGTACATCTTCCTCATCCTCAGATTGTTGATATTCATCAATTTCTTTTTCAAGAGCTTCTAATTCTGAATCATGCTCTACCTCTTGGAGATTTCATGTTCTTCAAGTTCAGTAAGTATTAAATCCTCAGTAGCAGCATCTTCATCATTTATTACATCAGTTTGAATGTCAGTTAAGACATCAGTTGCTTCATCAGTATCATTAATATTTTCTTCATCATTTGTCTTTTCAATTCCATCTTCTGTCTCCACATCATTTCTTACCTCATCATCCTCTTCTCTCCACTCAACATTCACAATATCATCATTTATGTCATAATCCTGTTCTCCTCCATCAGACATGTCAGCTTCATGGTCTACATCCTCAATTCTCCTCTCTTCACTATCCTCCTCATCATCATATGCATTTAGTATACATTTCAAACCATCAACAGTCTCTACACCTGTATCCTTCTCAATTTCAACATTCACCATAGAGTCAGTTGGTATATTTACATTCTCCCCCTGTTTTGGGACAACTGAGGTCTTCTCAACCTCCTGCTCAAGGGCTTGAATTCTCAATTTTTTCCGGACCAACTGATCTAACAACATTACATTCTCCAATGTCACCTCCTCATTCCTTCTTTTTCAGTTCAGTATTTTCTATCATTAAATCCAAATTTCTTTGGAATATGTCTGTTTCAGTATGTGGGGTTGTAGGTGGTGCTGTAGAGAAAGGTTCATGTTTAGGTTGTTCTTGGTTTGGGGTTTGAGTTTGGAAAATGGATTGTGGTGTTGATTGTGAATGGGGTGGGCTTGGAATAAATGGATCTGTATGAATTGGGCTAGTGGTTGGTGGTGTTTGTGGTGTTGGGGATTTATGAGTAGATGTTTCAGGATGGCTCAAGGTTGAGGTTTGGGTAGGTGATTGAGTGGTTTGGTGTGGTGGTGTTTGTGGTAGTGATGGTATTGGTTGGTCAATAGGTAAAGGTTGGTTCTCCCCCTGATAAAATACATCAACATCCATGGCTATTCCAGCCCCTCCTTCTTCACCATCATCATCATTATCTTCATCTTGAGAATCATCATCATCATCACTTTCTTCCTCATATTCCCCTACTTCCTCCTCTGAGCTCAACTTAGGCACCGGCATAATCTCCAAATCATGGTTCAGCAACCATGGTAAAATTTCAAATGGGATGTTGGGATTAAATTTGTTTGCCCTTCCAGGATTTACAATTCTTCTATATGTGTTGGGATTCGGTAACAAATGTGTAATGCCAATAGTAGTTAAGTCTTGTAATTCCCTATTAAAGATTATCTGTAAGAATCTGGGGTATTGAAGAAATCTATCCACTTCGGCCTTCTTCAAGTTTCCTACCATGCCTTCAAATATCATCTTTGAAAAGTTGAAAGGTAGATCATATATAATGCCAATAGTGGCATTTGCTAAATCACGACTCATCAGTGTCCATGATTCTTTTCTTGGAGAAAACCCCTGTATCACATGGTGAATTAAGAATCTGTACAACATAGGGAACATTCCCTTTTGAAATTTCCCATCATGTACTGTCCCCTGATATCCCATCGTCTGTTCAAAGATTCTCATCAGGTGATCGGTGTTGAAATTTATAGGGTTATGGTCATCATCGTGTAGTTGCAAGCATCTTCTGATCATTCTTTCAGTTAAGTGTATTTATTGTCTTGCAACAGTTGCTTCTATTATTCGACCATTTATATCATCAACCAGTCTTGCAGAGCGCCAGAAATTGAGTGAATGATTTCTATAGATGATTGGGCACTCAGTGAAAGCAAAACTCACATTGGATCTTGCCATCCAAGTAATCATCCTTGACACTGGCTCATTGTCAGGAGTGACTTGCAGCAAGGCACACATATTATGCTTCTTTTCAAAGACATATTTCGGTTGATCTTCTTCTTCTTCTGCCGTATCTGAACAACATAATCAAACATATTCAAAGTGAAATTAGCATAAAAGTTCATTACTTTAAGCAATTTCAAGTTAAAAATTTGAAGAAGAGAGAGAGAAGTTTTATTAAGAACCTGATCTTCAACAAATTAGTAACCTAAACATAAAACAGAGTGTTAGTAATCAAATACATAATAAAAACCCATAATCAACTAATCGTCGTCGGAAAACAAGTTATTATTGCTTACCGAGTCGGAATTAGTGGGCTGGTAAAGTTAGGGTTAGGATTAATCGAAAGCGATGAGTCGGTTTGTATTACTTAGAGTAATCGGTGGAAGGAGAGAGAGAGAGGGAAAATAATGTGTAAACCGTCTCTCACTCCCTCTTATATTCCTTTTGAAAAGTGGGTTTTAAATGCCTTTTGTCGTTTTGTGAGTTATTAGCTGTCAAACAGTAACATTATCCACTAGATATTTTAAAAACATTTAAAAACATACAACTCTTTATCATTTAGGTTTAGCAAACCTTACTCGGAAAAGTAAATCTTTACAAAGTCTACTTGGTATACTTCACTTACTCAAAGATTACGCGATTATAAGTTGGTATAAATTAGAAGTTAAAATGAAGAAAGCTTACTTGAAATACAAGATTTCTTAAGAACTAAATCACAAGTAACATTAACCAAGTATAACAAATCAAGCATGCAACCTTACTAGGAATCAGTTAAGATGCCCAAAATAATTTACATCTAATTTAACTACCTTGCTCATTCAAACAGTTAATCACAAACTTTACCCGTAATAGTACATATTCACAATAATCAGTCAAGTATACTTTGAAGCAAATTATGCTCGACATTCTTTCAAGAGTACAAAATGCTAAAAAAGGATTTATAGCACATTGTGTACCCGGAAAGTTAAATTTGAAATTACCCAAGTATATTAAGGGAACATTTGAAAACTCAAAGTGTGCCCGAAGTATAAAATGCGCCTGGAAAACAAGGTTTGCCCGGAAACACTTATAATTTCAAAGAAAACATATTCACAAAAATCTCAAAGCTTACTCGGTGTACTAAACCTAAGTTCACAAAGTTTGTTTGGTATAACATTCAACATATAGGATGCAAAGCTTGCTCGGAACAAGAAATCCTTATTAAAAGCTATCTAGATCACATATTCATCTCAAGACTTCAAGCTTGCTCGGGAAATTAGTACAGTAGTGTACTCTACTCGGAAAGTGTAAACACTTCAAAGCATGCCCGAAAATCATAAACTTAGTCCAAAGTGGCTAAGTTTGCCCGGAAAGGTTATACAGCATCAAACCTTACCCGAAAGTACTTATTCAACTATTTTATGTTCAGGAAAGTTAGAAAACATCAAACCTTACCCGAAAATACATATTCAACTGTTTTGTGTTCGGGAAAGTTAGAAAACATCAAACCTTACCCGAAAATACGTATTCAAACCTTTTTAGGCAAAATGCAACACTTTTTGACTTAAACCACTTGTCAAAGCATATTTTTCATTAAAGATCATAGTTTAAGAGCAAATGGTGCATTTAAAGATCAAATTTCAGTTGTATTTCTCTTCAAAACAGTTTCTTCCATTTTCTGAAAAGATCTCAAGAATGGGATCATATTGACTAAGTAGGTTTCTCAATACTTCATTTGTCAGCATTATTATGACAACAGAGATAGGTTAACAGCAGGTATAAACTTAGCATGAATTTCATCTCTTTGGTGATGTGATTAAGGTTCAGTTAGTAGCATAATACATTAATGGTAAACACTGTGCTATGATGACTCATATCTCCTCTCAAAGCTTATTTGGCTTTTCCCAGATCACCCCAATTTGACTCCAACCTCCTGTATTTGGTCAAAAATTTGTTTTATATGACAGAACTTATTGAATCTTTTTGTATTTTTGATTTTCAAACATATTTAGAGGTTGAATGTTAGACTTACAGTTTAAATAACAGGCCTTTCATTCAAGATGAGACAAATTTAGTCAACATATTTGTAGTTCTAGTTGTAACCCTCTTGTTTGATAAAATATTTAAAACACTTATCAACTTTTGGTTGATTTATTCATTCTTCCCCTTGTTTTTGATATTTTCTCAAATTTTCTTAAAGCATGTTCTTTGTCATATTTAAAGATGTTTCATTTTGGTTGACCAAATAACAACAGGCTTGTGTATGACTGGGTAATCACTATTTTGCCTATCATTTGGAGAGATTTATCTTGAGACATGCAAAGACAACTATGTATCTCCATATAAAGATTAGCATATTCATTATGTTTATATCACCTTAGATTTTACACATCATGGGAAAGCAACCATACATGTTAATGACTATACTAAGTGTCCTTTCAGCCTAATAAATCCATATGATTGGCTAAGTAGTCAATGTACTATCATTTCCCAAATTAAATACAGTTTAATATTCAGTCACCCCAATATCTCTTAATTGGCAGGTAAATGGTTATCCTGTTTGACCGTAGGTGGTCAACAGGACCAAACATACATGTGAATATATGTCCTTTCAAGGTCAGAGTTATTGACATAATTTTAAGTGAAGGAATAAGAAACAAGTTATAATTGCCCCAAATGCTTTCAGTTTTCTAGTTAATGGCTATCCTTTGAATCTATAGAGATTTTAGGACCAAATATAAACAAGTGTATGTCCTTCCAACTGGGAAAATGACATAATTTTCAGCAAAAACAACTACTTGAGACCTTAAAAATCCTTCTTTTAAGCTTCTATAAAGCTTGAACTGAATAATCTTATCATATCTCAACACCATTAACAACTTGCTCATGTTTTGACCAAAATAAAGTATTTATGTAAAATTCATTAGAAAATTCATTTTATCCGTTAATTTTGACATAAAACTCATTTTGACACAAACAGTTGAAACATAATCAAATCTTAATCAATCATAATATCATCAAGCTGAGTAGACAATACTAACATTCAAGGTCTATCCCATCTTAATAACATCAAAAGATCAGATAAAGCACATATTTAAGCAATTAAGCAGTGATGTTAGATAAGTTTTTACTAACAAGTAATTCATAACAAGAACACTCATCCTAACATCACAAACACACATCAACTGATGATCATGCAAAAACATCAATCATATCAAAAATTTGCACTCACAATCAGTTAAAGCACATAGCAGTCAACATATCAAGTAACATAATCAAGCATATTCACTCAACATTCATTATGTGCACCCTCTTATAATATAATCAGTTAGCACATAGAGGTACACAACTAGGCACATATCCTTAATCAGATCTTATCAGAGTTGATCATTCCCAGGGCTTTCAAAAGAAAGTTGAACCTGGTTCTATCAAGTGGTTTGGTGAATAGGTCTGCCAAATTATCACTTATATCAACTCTTTGCATTTCAATCAAACCTTTTTCACTACAATCTCTAATGAAGTGATGTCTGATTTCAATGTGCTTAGTTTTAGAATGTTGAACTGGGTTCTTAATAGTAAAATATGCAGCAGTATTATCAATAAGAATGGGGGCATTCAGAAAATTCAAACCATAGTCCAGCATTTGGTTTTAAATCCATAGAACTTGTGCACAGCATGCAGATGCAGCAATGTATTCAGCTTCTGCATTTGAGATTGATACAGTGGTTTGCTTCTTGCACTGCCATGACACTAGCCTTTCACCCAAAAATTGACATCCTCCTGAGGTTGACTTTCTGCTCATGTTACAGCCATCATAATCACTGTCTTTGTAGGCAATCAGATCAAAAGATTTATTCTTTGGATACCAAATTCCCAAGTCTGGTCTTCCCTTCAATTATCTAAAAATTCTCTTCACAGCATTCATATGGGAGACTTTTGGATTTGTTTAGAATCTTGCACATACATATACAGCAAACATAATATCTGGTCTTGTTGCAGTAAGGTACATCAGGGATCCAATTTTGGCTCTATATTCATGATTATCCACAGGCTCCTCCTTTTCATCAGCAATCATCTTTTCTTTTGTGTCCATTGGAGTTGAAGATGTTTTGTACTCATGACAATTGAACTTATTCAAAATGTCCTACACATATTTGGTTTGATAAATGAAAATCCCTTCAGCTTTCTGTTGAACTTGCAGTCCAAGAAAGAAGTTCATTTCTCCCATAGAGCTCATGCTGTATTTGGATTTCATTACCCCTTCAAACTCCATACACATTTGTTCATTTGTAGATCCAAAGATGATATCTACATAAACTTGTAACAGAAGCAAGTCTGATCCCTTACTTTTATAGAAGAGTGTCTTGTCAATGGCTCCTCTTTGAAATCCATTTTCAAGAAGATGATTTGACAGCTCATCATACCAAGCTCTAGGAGCTTGATGTAATCTATATAGGGCTTTATTTAACTTATACACCCTGTTTGGATACAAAGGATCCTCAAAACCTGGAGGTTGAGCAAAATACACCTCTTCATCAATCTTTCCATTTAGGAATGCAGACTTGACATCAAGCTGGAACACCTTAATGTTCTTTGAGGCAGCATATGCAAGAAAAATCCTAATAGCTTCAAGTCTTGCAACATGTGCAAAGACTTCCTCAAAGTCTATTCCTTCTTCTTGAAGGCATCCAAGTGCCACAAGCCTAGCTTTATTCTTAATCACCAAACCAATCTCATCCCTTTTTTTTTTCTAAAAACCCATTTAGTTCCAATTGCATATCTGTCTATTGGCCTATCAACAAGATCCCACACATGTAAATCTCTGAACTGTGCCAACTACTCCTGCATTGCTTCCACCCAACTATTGTCTTTTAGTGATTGAGCAATGTTCTTTGGCTCTATTTGGGATAGAAAGCAGGAGTAAAGACAGATGTTTGTAATTTCAGAATGACTTCTTGTGACTCTTTCATGTATGTTTCCAATGATGTTTTCAGAGGGATGATTCTTCTCAACATAAGGAGTTTGCAATATCATATCAGTAGACACATTTGTGTCAAGATTTGATTCATTGAGATCTGGTTCTTCAATGATCAATTCAGTTTCTGCATCATGAAACTCTGGTGCTTCTTTATTATTTTGTCTTGAAGTGGATGCACCATTGTTTCCCATAGTCAATCTTTCAAACAGATCTTGAAATCTTGCTGTAGTGATAGCTTCTTCATTGTTTGGTTGGTTGCCTGAGTTTCCCTCATCCTGAACTAGATCATTGTTTGTTTCTTCATTTTCTTGATTCAAATTTACATGATCTTGATTTGGACTTTGATTGTGCTCCTGATTATTGTCTTGAACTTGTTCAACAATATCACTTGAGGGAACTTTTACAAGTGTATACTCCTTTTCTTTACTAGAAACCTTCTTCCACAGTCCTTCCAAGTCCAATGTTTTCTTCTTTTTCTCTTCAATTAAACTAGTCTTGTAGAATGAGTCATCAAAGTCTTCAGGATAAATCTTGAAAGACCTTATCAATTTCACATGATCAAACAGCCATGCTGCACCATCAACTGTGTTAAATTGATTTTCATCAAAGATGATGTCAGATGATTCAATCACACTCAAGTGGTCTTTCACGTATAATCTGTATGCTTTTGAATGTGTAGAATATCCAACAAAGAAACAATCTAGGGATTTTGTCTGAAACTTGTTCAAGTAATCTCTAGTGTTTAGAAGAAAACATTTTCATCCAAAAGGTTTGAAAAACTTAATATAGGGCTTTCTGTTGAAGAAAATCTCATATGGAGTTTTGCTATGCCTTTTGTTGACAAGTACCTTGTTCTGAACATAGCAGGCTGTATTTATGGCTTTAGCCCAGAATGTAACTGGTAAATTAGCATCTGCTAACATGGTTCTTGCAGCTTAAATCAAAGTTCTATTCCTTCTTTCTGCAACACCATTTTGTTCAGGAGTTCTAGGAGCTGAGAATTGTTGAAGTATTCCCTTTCTGCATAAAATTCTTGCATAACTCCATTTTTGAACTCAGTACCATTGTCACTTCTCATCATTTTAACCTTCTTACTCAGTTTGTTTTTCAATCATTGTTACACATCCCTTAATCAACTCTGAAGTCTCATCTTTGGTACTCAGGAAATAAACCCAAGTATATCTTGAATAGTCATCAATGATCACAAGACAATATCTCTTCTTCCCTATGCTTGGTACACTCACAGGACCAAAGAGATCCATGTGAAGTAATTCAAGTACTTGATCAATTGAATTGATGAGCTTTGTCTTATGAGAAGATTTGTGCTGTTTGCCTTTCTGGCATGAACTACAATGATCTTCCAATTTGAATTCTCTTGTAGGTAAACCAATTACATGTTCACCTTTGACAAGTATATTCATGTTCTTCAAGTTCACATGACACAATTTCCTATGCCACAATTTTGACTCATTTTTTGTGGGTTTGGACACAAAACATGCACCGCCCCTTGAAACAGCTTCTATCATATTCAATTCATATAGATTGCCATTACTTGGTGCCATCATCATAATCATTTCAGGTGGGATAACAAACTTAGGTTTTAGGATGAAACATTGTGAATCATCAAAACTGACTTTGTACCCCTTATCACACATTTGTGATATGCTCAGTAGATTATACTGTAGACCCTCAACATGAAATACATTATCAAATGAAACTTTTCCATTTGATAAGATTCCTTTCCCAACAATCTTTCCACCATTTTCATCACTCCCAAAAGCTACATGACCTTCAAAATTTTCTTCATAATTGACAAGTGATCTTTTGTCACAAGTCATGTGCCTAGAAAAACCACTATTCATGTACCATATGTCATTCAGAGGAGTGGACTGTTCCTGCACAAAAGAAAGAATTTGATCAGTTGGGTGATGAAGTGCAAGCTATTTCAGCTTGCAACTCATCAACTTCAGTTTCAGTGGCAGCTTGGGAAGTGAGTGTTGTTGGTTCAGGATCTTCATGTGTGATTTCTATATTGTCTGAATTTTCTGTTTCATAGCCACACTCTCTTGGGGTTTTGACAAATGAGGTTGAGCTTAGACATTCTCCTGATGCAGTGTCATACTCTTTCACCACATAATCTTTCTTTTCAGAGTAATATCTTACATCAGTAACTGTGTCCTCCTTAGTCTCAATCTTAGGTTTCCATAGGAATCATTCAGGCTCATAACCATGGTTCATCAGAAACTTCTCATCACCAGTAAGTTCAGTTGGTTTCTTTCTAGGAAAGATACCTCTAATTCTTGTCTTCTCATTACTTTGTGATCCTTGAGAGCTATCAGATTTGACTGATTGTATATCCCTTTTAGGAATGATTCTCAAGTGCTGAAAATTCTTCTTAACATTTCTCTCATGCTTTACAGGAGATTTACTCCTTTTAGTTTGTTCAGCCACATATTTCTTGGCTTTCACTGATGGTTTCAAGCTATCCTCATTCAGTGTCTCCTTCTCATACACCTTTCCCATTCCTAGGTATTTGTCATACTTTTTCTTGTACATGACAAAGTCTTGTCCATACATTGTTTTATCTGGGACATGAAAAGGCTTGAATTTGAGTCTTTCATTACAAGAATCTGTGTGAAGGCCATACTCATCACATTTCATGCACCAAACCTTTCCTTTGTATTTCTCAAGATCACTTCCCTTTTTGAACCTTTCACTTGGTCTAGGTTCTTTGACACCAATTGTCTTATGATTTTTTAGACTACCAAAATTAGTTGAGAAAGGCACAAACTCCTCAATCTTGATGTCTTGTCTTTCAGTCTTGCTCTTTACAAACACAATTTTTTGCATATTCAGTGGTTCTTCATCTTGACTCTCTTTTTGTCTTGATTGCCTCTTTTCATATTCTTCCATTGTTTCCACTTCTCCAATATCAAGCACCTTATGATTAGAGAAAACAGAGTAAATTGGGATAAAGTTTTCAACATCCACATTTTCATTCAACCTTTTCTTGTTGTTCTGCTTTATCTTTTCCAATACTGCTTTTCTTGGAAGCCTTATAGCATTGTAATTAACCTTCTTCCTTTCACATATGTCAAAGGACACATGCTCACTCTTCATTCTTTCATTTCGTTTCTTCAGTTTTGGTGAGACAGGTGGATACATTGGAAGTTTGTCGTCAGTCACTATCTGAATGAATAAACAAATACCAGCTAACGGACCGAACCCCCACCAATAATGGATTCTGGTTTCTTGTATTTTTTTCCTCTTTCAACAGCTTTAATTTCCTCATCAGTGATTTGATCACTCAAATCACTCAAATCATCTTGATTTAAATCAACAGAATCAAAATCATCTTCAGAGACTTGAACCCCAATTGACTTATCTTCTTTCACATCTTTCTTTACCACAAATTCACCTTCTTCATTCACCTCAACATTCTTATACAAATCCACAAATTCTTTTTTGTCTTGAAAAACATCTTTGAATTGTTGTAGATATGCATTTCTTTTCTCTTTATCAACTTTTGGCATAAAGTTGTTGTTGAATGGTGGTGGTACTACTTTGTATTTGTCTTATTCTTTTAGTTGGTTTAGAATACCACATATGTTTTCAGTGGAAACCAAGTTCTTCAAGAATTCATTCTCAACTTGCAGTTTTTTGTTTTGCACCTTTTCTTCAACAATCATTTTCTTCAACCCTTCTATTTCAGTTGTAAACCTTTTCTGAGCTCTATAAATGATTACACGATCTTCTTCCAAACTTTTCATTCTTTCTTCACTTATCAGCTCACTTGCCTCATATGCATTGATAATACTTTGTTTCTTAAAACACTCACTTTTCAGCTTGCCTACTTTTACTTTTAGCTCATTGATAATTTCATTTAAATCAACAGTAGGAGCAGTGTGTACCTGAGATGATGATCCAGCTTCTTTCTCAATCAAGGCCATAAATGCCACATTTGCCCTTTTGATATCATCAGCAATGTCTTCTTCATGATTGCTCTAGTCAAAATTACCTTCATGTTGTGTTGTTACAGCCACATTTCCTTGATATTTGGGTTGGTTTTGATTGGTTGGAACTGAGTTATTTGGAGTGCTTTGAATGTTTTGGTTGTTATTTCTTTGAAAACCTTGATTCTGTGGCATAACTTGATTGTGATTGTTCATTTGAGGTTGGAAGTTGTTGAAGTTGGGATTATAGTAGTTGTTGTTGAAGTTGTTGTTATTGTTGAAGTTGTTGCTATTGGGATTGTTGTTTCTCATCTGGTTATGTTGATATTGATGTTGTTGGTTTCTTGGTTGATTTTGGAACTGATTCATTTGATAGTTTCTTGGCATATTACACTCTCTTGCAAAATGGTCAGGCTGTTGGCAGTTATAGCAAATGGCTTTTGACTTATCAAAACCAATTATTTCATTAGGCCCTGATAGAAGTGATCTACCAGTCCTATTGTATAACCTTTTGCTTCTAAGAGCCAACATGGCTGCTTGCCATTTCAAATCTATATCCTCCAAATCATCAGCATCTATCTGCTCAAGATCATCCTGGACCACACTTGTATGAATCGATTTCTTTGCAACAAAGGCATTATATGAATTTGTAAACATTGAGAACAAAGCCTGTGTTTCACTTCCTTGACCATTTACACCCCCAGAGTAAGGAATTTGCCCACTTGCCATAGAGGTAGAATCAGTATCATCTATTAATTGGACATTGAACCTTTGCTGGTTTCCATGGTTACTTGTGCTACCACCAATAAAAGACTTTGGTGTGTCAACACCATGTCCAACTGGTTCTTCAATAATGGGGATCTGCTGTTGGTTTTTTGTTGACAAGTTTCCCATTGGTGCAATTAAAGCATTTGTTACATTGAAGCAAGGCCTTTCTTCCTTGATCATTCCGTTTTCAATCATTTCTATTTCTGCAGCCTGAAGGAAGCATACTACATCATCCAATTTCAAATTACTGAAATTAGGCTTTTGAAGGATGAATTTGCAGGCAGTGTACCATTCCTTAGGCATTGAGTTGAGCAGCTTGGTATTCAAGTCATAATCAGTCATGACATAGTCAGTGGTTCTCAACTCATTCACAATTGCTAGAAATCTTTCTAGAATTGACTTCAACCTCTCTCCTTCTTTGTATTTAAACCTCTCCAACTGTTGCTTCAACCTTTGCTTTTTGATGTTCTTCAACTCAGTGTTTCCCTCAAACATTTCAAGGATTGCATAATATATAGCCTTTGCGGTGGGATGTGTAACCTTGGTTAATATTTCCCAAGACAGTCCTAGCTTTATCATTGCTAAGGCCCTGTCATCTACTTTCCTCATTCTTTCATGCACGGCTGCAGTTGCAGCTGGATTAGCACCATCCTCATCAGTGCCTTGTGGACCTTCCTTGATTGACTTCCACATATCAACATCATTGTAACAAACGGCTGCTTCAAACAAGACCTCTCATTTTGTGAAATTTTCCTGTCCATACAGTCTAGGAACTTGTTAGTAGACACTTCTTGTTCTTCGTAACCAGACATTTTGAAAAATCAAAATCAGTTTCTTTGTAAAAACAGAGTTTTAAAAGCAATCAGATCTGAGAACCGGTTGTTCAGATTTGATGTGTATGATGCGATTAGAACAAGATTTAGGAGTTAAAATTCAAGCTTTAATTGAAATAACAAAGAGAAAACACTAATAGATTGTAGATCTGGAAGAAAAATGAAGAACAGAGCTGCTGACGTCACTTTTCAATGGAACAGTGGTCTGCTTACTTCATCTTTCTTCAAATCTTCAATCAGCAATGAATATCTTACTAAAATAGCAGTAACAAGCTCTGATACCACTTGTCAGGTCCCCGATTTCAGGTAGATCTTACTCAAATCAAGTCATAACTCACACAAACAAATGTGTTGACAAGGGAGTTAATGACAGGTTGCTATATTTAGAAAGATTACCGTTTGTTAAAGGCGAAATCAATAACGAACAGGGTAGTTGCTAAACAATAATCAAAGGTAACTAACACACACAAGATTCACTCAAAATATTTCCATTCATATAATGTTCATCATACAAATGAAATCGATTTAGGGTTTCTTGAAGGGAAAGTTTATCCGTACGATTCTAAGACAGTCGTCACATTCAAAATATTCTCTATAAATTAATGAGTCTGTCTCTCTTAGGAGGCGTGCCCTAAATTATTCCTTTTTATAGGCCTGACACCCCCTTTACAGCTGTCATTCCTTCTAGAAACCCTAAATGCTAAAACATATTCAAATTACATATTTAGAATTATTCTAAGTGTAAAACAAGTCTTCCGGGTAGGCTTTGTAGCAATATGACTTTCCGAGTAGACTTTGTGCTCTGCCTTCCTTCAGTACTTGGTAACATAGAAGTGTGCCCGGGATCAGTTTCCGGGTAGACTTTACTTAAAGAGTATTTTACCAAGTAAAATACTCACCGGGTAGACTTCAATCTTCTTGAGTTTGCCAGACTTTGCCCGTCAAACCCTTACGAGCAACCTTGTTCTTCAATGGTCCCTTCAACTCTTTGCTACAAAATAGCTTATTAGCAAAGTGTGCTCGACAGTACTGTTCCTTGCTTGAGTTGATCTCTGCCCAATGTAACTTGAGATATTTCATTATTCATCAAGCCTACTTGGACCAATATATTATTAAAGAATACCTTGCCCGGTCTTCCAATCACTTGGTTAGCCAAAAGATTACTCGGGAGTAAACTTTACTTGGCTATGAAGAACAAACTTGCTTGATAAAGTGGTCCTTGCCCGGGTATTTACAAACTAGTGATCCTTGCCCGGTTATACACAAATTTGCAAACCCTGCTCGGATATCCACTAAAGAAGAGTTCTAGAAGATAACCTTGCCCGATAGACAAAATATCATGCCCCGCTAAGTAAAACCTTGCTCGGAAGTCTAAGGTGTGCCCGGATCCGTACTTAGCGAATTCTGAGGAGGTTGAGAAGATTCCAATCTTTCATATATCTCTTTTAGGTCAAATCTTTGACTCAACACCTGGTAAAGCTAATGTGGTCGCTGACGCGTTAAGTCGTAAGAATGAGGAAGTCATTGCAATAGAAGTCATACCAACTGATTATGAATTCAAGTCTTTTTGAAGAAATTATCAAAGTACACTCAGAGGTGATAGTGGATGAAGGGTTAGAAAAGAAATAAATAAAGTTCGGTCAGCAAGACGAGTTGATGGAAAACACGCACGATGTTAAGACTAGGTTTGACCGTATGTGGATCCCACGTCATGGAGATCTTAGAGGTCGAATATTATATGAAGCCCATAAGTCAAGGTATTCAATTCATCCAGGAACTACAAAGATGTACCAAGATTTGAAAAGAGATTACTAGTGGCCAAGAATGAAAAATGATGTGGTGGACTATGTTAGTAAGTGCTTGACTTGTTTACAAGTTAAAGCCGAACATCAGAAGCCTTATGGGAAGATGCAACCGCTTGAAATACCTGGATGGAAATGGGAACACATCACCATGGATTTCATAACTAAGCTACCTCGTACAGCTAAGCATCATGATACCATCTGTGTGATTGTGGACTGTTTGACCAAAAGTGCTCACTTTCTGCCTATACGAGAGGCCATCTCGTCAAAAACGTTAGCAAGTTTTTTCATCAAAGTGGTTGTATCTAAGCATGGAGTACCTTTATCGATCGTGTCTAATAGAGATACTCGGTTTACTTTAAGGTTTTGGAAGAAGTTCCATGAAGCTATGGGGACGAGATTGAACATCAGTACGGCGTATCGTCCTCAAACAGATTGAAAGTCTGAAAGGACGATCCAAACCCTTGAGGATATGCTACGTGCTTGTGTTTTAGACTTTGGAGGAAGTTGGGATGATCATCTGCATCTAGCAGAGTTCTCCTATAACAACAGCTACCATTCAAGTATTGGTATGCCATCGTTTGAGATGCTTTATGGTAGATGATCCAGAACCCCGGTATGTTGGGGAGAGATTGGTCAAAAGGAGATGGGAAGTTTAGAAGTTGTTAAAGAAACATCTTCAAAGTTCGATCAGATTAAAGCAAGAATGAAAGCAGCAAAAGACAGACATAAGTCGTATGCTGATAAGCGGCGACGACCTATTGAGTTTAACGTTGGTGACAATGTGATGCTCAAGGTCTCGCCTTGGAAAGGAATCATTTGTTTTAGGAAGAGGGGAAAGTTGAGCTAGAGGTATATTGAACCGTTTAAGATTATGGATCGTGTGGGTGAAGTAGCTTACAAGCTAGAATTACCCGAGGAGCTAGAAGGGATTCAGTCAACCTTCCATGTTTCTCATATGAGAAAATGTCTAGCTGATGACATGTCCCATGTGCCATTAATGGATATTGAGGTTGATGAACGATTTAACTACATTGAGCAACCCGTAGAGATAGTTGATCGCAAGGAGAAGCAACTTCGTCACAAGGTTATACCTTTGGTGAAAGTGATATGGAAGAATCGCAAAGGATCAGACGCTACTTGGGAGCTAAGGAGAAGATGCGCAAGTTTACCCTAATTTGTTTTATTAATAGTTAGGTTTTAGGGACGAAACCTCTTTAAGGAGAGAAGACTTGTAACATCCTTAATTTTATAATATTAAATAAGCAAAGTTTATGTTTTGAAACGTGTGTTAATATTTAATATAAGAAAGAATTATGAACTTGGAATAATAAAAGATGGAATAAGGGATGAGATGGGCCTTGGGTCCATGGGCTTAAGAGGGTATAAATATCCCTTTAAACCTCCCTAAAACCCTAAATCCCTCATTTACTCCATATTATTCTCTACACACTCAAAACACACACATACACCTACACCCTTATGGCCACGAGTAGGAAGAGGAAGCCCAAGACCAAAACCAAGCCAAATATTGATAGATCTTTGATATACGAGCTAAATACAAGATAAAAGTTCATAACCAAGCGAAACCGTAGACTTGAAACAAGTAAAGGTACGTTCTTGATCTTTAAAGTTTACATTTTTATGAACGGTTGGCCATAAAACTTAAACGTAGAGTAGATCCGGTATAAACGGACCTTAAAGTAGCATAGTTGATGTAAAATGGACTTAACGAACTTATAATTATGAACGGTTCATAAAATAAGCCCAAGATCTTGTTTTGAACGTTTTTATGCTTAAAAGTTCAAACTTTACATGTACGCGAGTCAAAATTTGAACGAACATGGTTAAGGAAAACGTTAATACCGGACCATTATGAAGTGGTAGTGTCACGGGTTTTGATGATAACGGGGTTAAGGGACCAATCCTTGGCCTCAACCCAACAGCTCAATCGGTTACATTCGACTTGCATACATTAGACTCGCATACATTAGTCTCGCTTACATTGGAACTCGCTTACAATCAAGATACCCAATTACATAGAGATACTCGCTTACACAACCCATGGTTCGTTTAGAGTGTAACTCGCATACAACCATAGTCGTTTACAATGTAACTCGCATACAACCATAGTCGATTACAATGATTCTCGCTTACAACTGATGAATCGATTACATTGATGCACAAGCATAAACTTGATTACAAGGGACACTCGCATACATGGGTACTCGCTTACATAAGAAACTCGCTCACATGTAACTCTCTTACATGATAAACCCGATTACAAAGGGGACTCGATTACAAGGCTATGCTCGATTACATCCTTAACTCGAATACCTTTAATGTGTTCGATTTCATAAGAGACCCGATCATGGTGGGACTCGAATACAATGAGCATAGTGAAGTACCTTGATGTTACGTATACAACATACATGTACACTCGGGCCTAGTACCATATGTATATATATATGCGTATACATTCCTACACAGAAAGAAACAATAATCTAGGATGGTAGTTAGAATATTAAAGAAGAGAAAATAATGATAAAATAATGGAAAACCCTATATTCAAATACCTTAAGGTTTAATAATAAAGTCTAAGTAAATGTAATCTAAAATGAGGCCTTTAGATTAGACCAGACTTAGCCATTTTTAGCTGAAATACAGATAGGACAAGTGTTGATACGTGTAACTTATATACAGTTAGCAGAGCTCAATTAAACAAGGGATTAACAATTAACGGAGAAAGAAACATGATGAAGGTGAGTTTCTAGCCCCGTTTCCTTGTTATATTTTTGGGGTTGTGTGCATACTCAATGTGAATGTTAATACACATAACTTAAATGGTAAGTGTATGCATTATTGATGAATGTGATGTTTATGTTATGAATTAATACTTGATAGTACGTGAACGACCTTCGGGTATTGCACGTATTGTTAAGGAAGGTATTATGTAGTAAGTGTGAATGAGTATATGAGATAAAGTATGCATGAATAACGTATGTATGATATGTATGTATATATGTATGAATGTAAGGTAATGTATGGTTGTATGGTAACGAAAAGGGAATCGGGACCTAATAATACTCGAGGCAAGAGGGAACCGAACCCTAATAATATTCGAGGAAAGAGGGAACCGGGCCCTAATAATACTCTAGGCAAGAGGGTACCGAACCCTAATAATATTCGAGGCAAGAGGGAACCGGGCCCTAATAATACTCAAGGCAAGTAGGGCATAATGCTCTTTAAAACGTAAAGTATAATGGTAAATGAGTGTATGATAAACATATGAATGTATGAACGAAAGTATGTAAATATGAATGTGTTGTATGTTGTATTATTAACTAGAACTCACTCAGCGTAGCTGACTTTTAGTATGCACGCAGGTGTGTATGATGAGACAGATCGCTTGAGGGGAAACACATGGCATGAAATTGAAGATACTAGCATCTCAAGGAAATGTTTTGTTATTTTAAAGACTATGTTTATGTTTAAACGATTTGAATGATTGTTAACACAAGATTTTGATGGTTATGTAATATATTTTGTTTGAAGTTTTATATTCCGCATAAAGTTTTAATTAACTCTGATATTTAGAACTGCATTTAGGAGTAAATCCAACGTCCAAAGTGAGGCAGCGGGAACGAGGTCTTACTGCAGTGGTGGTGCTTTATAGTTTATACTTTATAATTAGAGGAAGGGGAGAAGGATGATAGAGAAATTGAAAGCATCACGGACTTTGGTTACAAACTCGAAGAAGGTATGTTATGTATGATGGATGTGTGGTATTATTTTTTCTGAATGACATAAACTTACAAATTCAATTATACCTATTATTTTTAAAAAATCATTTATTCTCAATGACATAGTTTTTTTCATGATATTACAGTTGCTCAACATGATTTGTTTGTGTACCATAATTTTTTGATTGCGACCCGATTGAACCTTTATTAAAAAGATCTATTTGGGCCCTAACCTGGCATGAGTCGGAAGTGTTTTGTTTTCTTCTTGATGTTTTTATTTCCGAAAAGTAAAATAACTTCTTTGCATATATGTAAAATGAACCTTTTTTAAAACAACCCGTTCAGACCCCAACTCGACATGAGCTTGAAGTATCTTGGTCAGAACCATTCAGACCCCATTCTCTTTTGCAATGAGTATTGATTAGCAAAATTTTTTATTGATTTTCAGTATGGTTCTATTCTCTCTAAATTGTGATCATATTTTTGAATCAAGTATATAGAGGTCTAGTTTTCACTTTGAAATTCAAAGTTTTGGTTCAGCTTTCCCTTTGAAATGACAAGCTTTTACTCTGGATTAAAACACTTATGTTACTCTTGAAGCAAAAAAGTCATCAAGTTTTCATTCAAAAGTCATAAATTGACTTCTATTTTAGGTCATGCTTTCTCATTTTAATTGGTCTTTAAATTGGTAATGACAACCACTTATCACACCATAACAATAGCTTTAATTGGTCTTTATATACTGACCAATATAATTAGACCTGCTATTCGATTAGAACTGCCATTCGATTAGACCTGCCATTCGATTAGAACTGTCGTTCGATTAGAATGATGATTCAATTGGAATGGTGAAGTAATCAGAATGATTATTTGATTTGAATGATATTTTGGTTAGAATGATGTTTCGATTAGATGATATAGTTAGAAGTAGTTAATTGATACTAAAATTGTTACACAGTTAGCCGTGCACAACTAAAGAAAGTGATTACCATTAACTCCTAACGTAGCCACATTTAGGTGAGTTTCTAGCCCCATTTCCTTGTCACATTATAATATCTATCACATATATCATCCATGCATACACTTACCACTCAAGGTAGGTGTATTACCTAATGTCATTGAGTATGCAGACAGCCCCGTTTTTCGGTTCGTCTTTTCACGGCTAGATCTAGCGGGTTTGGTTCCATATAATTTCATAACATTATTACCTTAGATCGATACTCGGGTTTCCTTGGTTATTTCGGCTAGAGAGAGAGAAAGATGATATAGAGTCCTAGTGTGTGTTTTTGATGGTGTATGGAATGAGTGGAAAATGGATGGATTATGGGTTAATTATGGTTTATATATCAAGGGTCATAGGTGTAGGTCCATGGTCTTTCTCCTTTCCTTAATAATCTAAATCCATTACCCATTTTACTTAACCCAACACTAGCCCGACTCATAATAACTCATATTTTATTTTATTAATCGAAACGATAAAACGGGATGTTACTTCTAGAAAACTTGTCATTGAAGTTTCACTTCCTTCAATGTCATTCAAATTTCAAAACGTCTTTCACTTTCATTCTCTTTACTTCTTCTTGAGCTTTATTAGAAAACCCTATTTTTCTTCAATTTCAATCTTGGTTAAAGATTTTCATGGAAGCCCTAATCTGTTTAGTTTACCCCTTTATCTTAGAGCTCTCTTTTCCCTCTCGGTTGATTCTCACACTGTCGCAACTGGAATACGTTGATTCTGGTATGTTTTTTTTATGGTTTGTTTTTTTAATTTGTTTGACTGAATTGTATTTGTAATATTCTGTAACATCCTGCTTTTGATAACAATAAATAAAATGAACTTTTGTTTATTTAATGGGGTGTTAATATCTAGTTAAGTAAAATAAATAATAGAGTGTGGCTTGGTAAATAGAAGATGGAATAAGGGATACTGATGCGCCTTAGGTCCATGGGCTTAATGGTATATAAACCCCTTAAACCTCCCTAAAACCCTAAAACCCTCATTTCCACCAACCTTGCCTCCATACACAATCAAAAACACACACGAACACTCCTCTATCCTTACGCCTCAGACCCAAATCCAAACCAAGCATAATTTGTGTTGAATATTCGTTATACAAGAAAGAAACAAGTCTTGGAGCACGTGTTGAGCAAACCCGTAACTCGACGTGAACCAAAAAGGTACGTTTAAGCTTAAAGGTTACGCTTTAAAGTTCGTTTGCCCTAAGATTTGATATGAAGGAAAATCAGGCATTTTTATGCATAAAAATGTAAACTTGACATTAGAATATGAGCTATTGAACTCGTTAGTAAGTACTGCTCACTTAGTGATCCTAGATCTAGCTAAATCGGACTCCTAATCAACAAAAGGTTTATACTTTATTACAAAACGAGCTAGATCTTGGTCGAGGGTAGAAACGGTAATGGTTAAAAGAGGAAATAATGGTAAATATAATAATGGATAATAATATATGTAGTAATAATAATAACAATAGCAACGTTAATACACTATAGTAGTGTAGCTAAGGGCAACACCTAATAGCAAAGAAAAGTATTCGAATAAAAAGGTTTTCGAATGGAAAAGTATTTGAATGGGAATGGTATTCTAATTAAAGGGAAATGTAATCGATGGGAAATGATAAGAATGAAAACATATGAATCAAGTCCTTAAGAAGCCTCTGAGTTAGTAAAGTAATCGAATTGAATAGAAAGGATAATCGAATCGAATAGAAAGTGTTATCGAATCAAATCAGGTGGAAAAAGTAATCGAATCTAATGGCCATTCGATTAGAAACGGTATTCGATTTCAACTGCCATTCGATTAGAAATGCTATTCTATTAGAACTGCCATTCGATTAGAACTGCCATTCGATTAGAACTGCTATTCGATTAGAATTGCCATTCGATTAGACCTGCCATTCGATAAGAACTGCCATTCGAATAGAACAGTCATTCGATTAGATTGATGATTCGATTGGAATAGTGAAGTGATCAGAATGATTATTCGATTTGAATGATGGTTTGGTTAGAATGATGGTTCGATTAGATGATATAGTTAGAAGTAGTTAATTGATACTATAATTGTTACACAGTTAGCCGTGGACAACTAAAGAAAGAGATTATCATTAACTTCTAACGTAGCCACATTTAGGTGAGTTTCTAGCCCCATTTCCTTATCATGTTTTCGGGGCTTTGTGCATACTCGATGTGATTAGTTAATACACTTACCTTAAGTGGTATGTGTATGATATGTGATTGTCTTATGTGTGACGTATGAATGATATCTGAATGCTATAGAAAGTAATGAGAGTACGTATGAAAGTTTATGCATATAAATATAAAAGAAAGGTATGGTACAGTTGCACGGAATAAAGGGAACAGACCCTAATAATATCTGTGAGGATAGGGACCATACCCTAATAATATCTGTGAGGATAGGGACCAGACCCTAACAATATATTTGACGTTGTGGACCAGACCCTAATAATATATGTGATGTTAGAGACCAAACCCTTACAATATCTGTGAGGTTATAGGGCGGAAGGCTCTTTAAAATGTAACGAAAGTTATGCATGAAAGTAAAGAAAGTATGAAAGAATGAACGTAAGAATGTATGTATGAAAGTAAGGTGAACATGTTAAGTATGTAATATGTACATACCTTCGGGTATGTATATAAGTATGCGAATGTATTGTATGTTGCCTGATTAACTAGAAATCACTCAGCATAGCTGACTTTTATTATGCACGCAAGTGAGTATGATGACACAACTGGCTTGAAGAGGGGCGCATGACAGAAGAATAAAGAAGTTGGCATCTGAGGACTTAATTTTATGATGTTTGAACTTAAGACATGTGTTATATGGCTTAATTTTAAGACTTATGCAATGAATGATTTTCTTTTATCTATTTAGCGAAATGTTTTAATTAACTATGATATTTAAAACTGTGTTTATGAGTAAATCCAATGCCAAAGTAGGGCATCGGGACCCGGGCCTTACATATTCGGTGATTTTCATTTTATATTTCTTCACTGATAGTCGGCCTATGTTGTCTTCTTCAGCATTATCAACAAATTGCATTTACAAACCGTAATATTTTTGAGTCAATTAATTCTTCAATTTCACTGATTCATGATGGATATATTCATCTGATGCTTCCACTATTGATCGACATCAATTACGCAATTTCATTCTATTTGGACTTACAATCATAGATTTCATCTTGATTTTTTTATTTACTCATATTGTGTATGAACAAATCTTATTGTGTGTGTATTGATGTTATTTGCATATTCTGATATTAAAATTTTAATATTAACATCACTCAAGATTGTCCCCTTTTTGGTTTTAAGTGACTGACTGAATCTTTTTAGCTACCAATTTTGATTGAACTTTATATTTTAAGTTTGTAGGATGATGAAGATGACTTTGAGGACACATGCTTTGTTGTAAAAAGTAATATCAATATGCTTACTGTAATTTACACTGTTTGAATGTTTATGTACTTTTTGTGTCAGTCTTGAGTAGTGTCAAACTTTAGTTTAGTCTTTTTTTAATATTAACATAATTTTTATTATGGGTTTTTACGGTCTTTTTTGACGGTTTTATACTACGTGCATTTTGGTGGTTTGCTAATGCTATCATTCCTCAAAAAGATGTTTTGTATGGTGAGACTTTTTAAATATTCAATTTTCATGTAGATGGGGAGCCACAATATGCTGGAGCAAGAGTTGAGGGGGGTGTAATAACTTTTAATAAAAAATAGTGAAAGGTTATTATTAATACACAAAACTAAGACAGTCTCCAACACGCTCTTACTTCTCCCGCCAGTGCAACGTTGGATCTGTCCATTGCGTTGGAGATCAATGCCCGATGTTGTTTGAAAAAGAGGAGCCCTTGCATAAGGGTGTTAGTTTAACTTGGTTCAAACGATGGGTGGGCCCAATAGCTTGTATCTCCTCTATTTCCTATCGATTAAGCAGGCGAGTTCATAAACAATCCAAATCGAATCAGAAACAAAATATTAAGGTTAGGGCTTACCTTTAAATCTTTAACGATTGCGAAGACTTTGGAATCGTCGATTAGTTTCTCCTCCGACGTAGCACGACGATGGGTTGTGGTAGGTCTGGTGGATGGCAATGTATTACTGTTTATGAGTGCCCTAAGTTTTAGTGGTTGGATTTATTTTATTGATTGATATGGGTCTTAATTTTTAGTTACCCGTTATGGGCCAAGTTTAATTTTTTACTTAAGTATTACTTCATTTTAGTTATGATGGAATTTAATTGTAAAATCTGATTGTATTTTTATTATAGTTCCTTTACTTTATGTAAGGTATAAGTTGTAGTTATAATTCATCTTTCACATTTATAAATTATCAAGTTAATTAAATAAAATTTTCATAATTGAGAAGCATTTAAATTTAAAGTAAAAAAATGGGTGATGAAATGGCAACTAAGGGCGGGCACCTAAGGGTATCCTTACCATTGGAAGTGAAAAGAAATTTTTTAGGAGTTTGTAAGAATATGACGTGACAGTTGACTAGACTGCTAAGGGCGCCTAAGGGCTCCCTTAAGATTGTTGATAGTCTAACGTTTAATCATCAATATACCTAAAACACTCTCTTTTTTGTTTGCTAAGTATAGGTTTTTGAATCATTTGTCAGTGTGTTATTGCTAAAAGTTGCAACGGTTGACGTCTTCTTCTAATGTCAGCTAACGAACTCTTTAAATTACAAAATATTCTATATGGATCATGTAGGGTTTCCAATATGAAACAAGGTAAAAAAAGAACAGAAGAGTAAACGAGTCAACAGGATCTAAATTCGCCCAAAGTTTAAATCGAAAGCATTAATTGAAAATGAAATGGGTTGAGCTGGTTGAAAGTTGCTAAATGAGCATTTTTAAGTTATGACAACTAATAAATAAATAAAAAAGCTAATTAATGTGAAAACATAAAATTTAATTTATACCCGACATCCCGATGGTGGCCCTGACCTACCCTAGTCATTTGCTGGATCTACCTCAAAGTTTTTTTTTTTTACTTTAGTATTACTTCATTTTAATTATGGCGGAATTTAATTGTAAAATCTGATTATATTTTTATTCTATTTCCTTTACTTTATGTTAGTAATAAGTTGAAGTTATAATTCATCTTTCACATTTTTAAGTTATCAAGTTAATTAAATAAAATTTTCAGAAGCATTTTAATTTAAAGTAAAAAATGGAAGATGAGATTGCGACTAAGGACACCTTAGGGTATTCTTACCATTGGAGGTGAAATGAAATTTTTTAAGAGTTTGAAAGAATATGACGTTGCAGCTGACTGGACTGCTAAGGACGCCTAAGGGCTCCCTTAGCATTGGAGATAGTCTAACGTTTAATCATCATTATACCTAAAACACTCGCTTTTTTGTTTGCTAAGTATAGGTTTTTGAATCATTTGTCTGTGTGTTATTCCTAATAGTTGCAACGGTTGATGTTTACTTCTAATGTGAGGTAACGAACTCTTTAAATTACAAAATATTCTAAGTGGATCATGTAGGGTTTGTAATACGAAACAAGGTAAAAATGAACTGAAGATTAAACGAGTTAATGGGGTCTAAATTCAACCAAAGTTTAAATATAAAGCATTAATTGAAAATGAAAGGTGTTGAGCTAGTAGAAAGTTGCTCAATGGGCATTTTTAAGTTATAAAACCTCATTAATAAATATAAAAGATAATTAATGTGAAACCATAAATTTTCAATTATACCCGACATCCCGATGGTGGGCCCCGGCCTACCCTAGTCATGTCCTGGATCCACCTATGATCTTGACCATCCTTATCAAGAATTGTGTATAAAATTCGGCACAAATGAATTTAAAATAATACTTTTATGTTTGAAACTTGACAATCTGACTTGGTCCACTCTTGAAGCAAACAAGATAAATCAACCATGTTGATCTTGAAAGTTTTGATAGTAATTGACAAAACTGAACCCTAATGCGAAAGCGTGTCGAAAAGGTGATAAAGCTTGGATTTATGATCGATCTACAACATGTATTCCCTCTTGAAAGATAATAATGGACTGATGAAGAAAGTTCGATATGATTAACAATCAACATAAGATGAACAATTGCAATCGAAACACACATAGATAGATGTAGTAGTATGATACCATTAACCGAATGATTTACATGAAGAACATACATACATACATACATACATACATACATACATACATAATCATAAACGCTCGCCACCCGGGCAGAGCTCATGCCCGGGTGAAAACTCTCAATACATAGAAATATCACACATGCACATAACTAAATAAATGACCTAAACCATCTATTTATACTAGTCTTGTGCCTTGGTCTTCACTCCATCCGCCTCTTGGATAAGACCAAACAAATAATATAAAACATAATAATTCACCCGAAAATGTCTTTAATTACTCGTTATTTTTCTTTGTCGACGCACATTTAATATTTATTATAAACGAGTAATGATTTGATGCGTCGGTCTAAAATAAAGCCCAACACCATCAACATATTAAATGATTTTTTCTTCACATAGAGCTTCGTATTATTTGAAACTTCGAAGTATTTGTTTAACTATTATTATGTTTCAAGCTAAATGTCGTTCCGACGTTTAATGAGGGAATTTTAGTAATAAGAATTAATATATGGTAATCATTTAATAGTTTCATTATATAGTTTCTTAGATGATCATCTATCTATATAAATGCCCACAATGTAAGGCGTAGCTCCCAGTGCCCTACTTTAGCGTTGGATTTACTCATAAACACAACTCTAAATATCAGAGTTAATTAAAACTTTCAATGAATAAATAAAACCTCAAATATTCATTGCAATCATTCGATACTTGACTTAAAAACATAACATAAATAGTTTATTTAAAACAACATGACAAAACTTCTTTGGATGCCAGTCCCTTCAATCCTGCCATGTGTCCTTCTCTCAAGCCAAATACTTCAATATATTCACCTGCGTGCAAACTAAAAGTCAGTTACACTGAGTGAGTTCTATATAATACAGATAAAATACAATTCATTCACATACTTACATGCATACGCATCCGAAGACACATATACATACTTAGCTTTTTACCTTTCTTCATACTCTCATACTTTCATATATACATACATTTTGTCCTATTACCTTTGCAGACGTTATTAGGATCTATTCCTTTCATTTGCAGATATTATTAGGGTATGTTCCCTTCATTTGCAGATAGTATTAGGGTTTGTTCCCTATATTCGTAGATATTAATAGGGTCTGCTCCCTACCTTCACTCTACCATACTTTCATACTAACATTCATACTATTTCATACATGCCCTGCTTTATCATTCATTCTTACACAATTATATATTTTGACATTTACCTCCCTTGGCGATACGTGCAATATCCGAAGATCGTTCACGTACCGACAAGCTTTCATCCATAATCACATTACAATATTATATCACATATATCATCCATGCATACACTTACCACTCAAGGTAAGTGTATTAACTACTCACATTGAGTATGCACACAACCCCGAAAACATAACAAGGAAATGAGGCTAGAAACTCACCTGAACTCGGTTACGTTCACCGTTAATGGTTATTTGTTTCTTTAGCTGTGCACGACTAACTGTATAACAATTACACGTATCAATTAACTATCACTACCCATATCGCGTTTCTAGTTTAATTATAATCCTCAATGAAATGTGGTCCGGGGGCAGCACCCCTAGCAGCGGGGTTCTAGGGACGGCAACCCCTAGCAGGGTCTATTAACTGTCTTAACACATTTTTCATTAGAATTGTTAGTTATTCTTTTATTTGCTAACTCAAAAAGTTCAAGGGCTTCTTCGTAATTAATCCATTATATTATAAGTTCAGGGACCTTTTTGTCATTCTTTCAAACTTTAGTTCGTCATCCAGTTCTTTAACGAATTAACTCCTTCGTTATCTCTTAACTAATGGACCTTTATAACGAACTAGCTTTTTATAACGAACTGTCTTCTATAACGAAATGGGGGTTCCATCGTCAGTTCTCCGTTGGCGAATTACTTAACGAATGGCTTAACGAACAGCTTCTAATTCGTTATCTCTTCTTAACGAATGGGCATAATGAATTGCTTCTAGTTTGTTATCTCTTCTTAATGAATGGGCATAACAAATTGCTTGCTAATTCGTTATCTCTCCACTAACGAACTAGGGTTAGGTCAGAGAATGTCAGAAACATTCTCTGACATTCATTAACCTCGTACACCTTTTCCGGCGCCGTTATCGCTGGAAAACCGGGATATCGCTGGAAAAGCGAGATCTTAGGTATTTTCCACCGTTTTTCGTCTCGTTCGATCCATATCTAAGCTAGGGTGACCCCCAAGCTCATATTTTGATCCGTTTATACCCGATTCCACCCGAATCTCGTGACTTTAATAGTTTAAGGGTGTCAGCTCGTCATTTCGCGACTAAATCTAGCGGGTTTGGGTCTATACAACATCATACTATCATTACCTCGGGTCGGGATCGATTCTTCTTCTTGGTTTCAGTTTAGAGAAAAAGAGAAAGAGAGAAAGAGCTTAAGTGTGTTTTTTGGGTGGTGTATAGAATGGATGAGAATGAATTAATTAATAATGGTAGTTATGGTATTTATATCGTGGATCATGGGCTTAAGCCCATGGTCTTTTCCTCCTTTCCTTATTAACCCAAGATCATTACCCATATTACTTAACCCAACACAAGCCCGACTCTTAATAACTCATTTTTTATTTTATTGACCGAAACAAGAAAACGAGGTGTTACACACAATAAAATGCTAATGTCACTTTATGGTTGTTCCCCACCCCTATCAAGCAACCCGATTTCTTGATTTGTTATTAGAGGCTTTTCATGCGTTTGACCCTAATTCACGGGTATGAGTCTTACTGATGTATACTAATTTATGCATCTTTTCGGCACTAAAATATCTTCAAATAAACATAATATCGAAAATGATATAAGAACAAATAACCACTAATGTTCATAATTTCTATCTATAGGTAAATATAGCCTTAAAGAATAAAACGAGTTGATGTACGAAGAAAAACGGTGAAAACAAACTCAACACACCCCATGGTGAATCAGGGCATGACCATGCCTAGTAAATACGAAGAAACGAAAAAAATTCAGGAAGTCATAACATGGTAATGTTAACAAAAACACACCCCATGTTGAAAGTACAATAGGAAACGGCAAAATAGAAGATTCTGAAGCTAAACATGACCAAGTTTTTACCAAAACACACCCTATGTTGAAAGTACAAGAGAAAAAGACAATTTGGTACTCTTTTGGAACTCACCACAACCGTACCCAATTCCTCATAGTTGTGCTCACCTCTGGTGTATGATCCGACAACGAGAATAATTTATAACATGAAAAAAAACATTACCATGGCCGTCTTTTGCAAAACACGGTCGTGTTTTGGTGACCTCATCAGACTATAAGTTGAATGTTCATCTTCCACATTCAATACACATCACAACACAATTAAATTCATTTCACCTACCTCATTTCACCACTATTAATACGGGAATTATCACATCCATCCAACCCTTGAAGATTAAAAAGATTAAGCATTTTGGAATAAATCACTAAAATCAAAGATTAGTCGACCAAATTGGTTAGATTGCTTTAGTTTTATCATCTTTTTATCTTTTACTTTGATGAATAACATTATGTTTACTATTGACTAAACTTTCATAGTATCATCTTGGTTTATAATGATTCTTAATTTAAGTTTAATAATATTGGTTGAACATGTGATCGGTTTTTAATAAGTATAGGTTATGTTGTGAATATCACTTGATGAAGAATGGTAAAATACATTTAAAAGATACTCCAAGTGTTGAGCTTGACGATAAGCCGAGAAATTGTTATTCTTGTAAGGCCTTGATTATTAACTTTAATAAGAACATCAATTACCGAGCCTGATGATAAGCTGGGGAACTGTCATTCTTGTAAGAGCTTGGTTGAGAAAAACCCATAAATCCTAATATTGACATGGATCAAGTGAAGTATTAGTGGTAATTTATCATCTTAAAATGGGAATGATTGATAATATAGTGAAAATGTATTGTTCACATTCATTTGCTAAAATCGGTTAATTACTTGTCAAGTGAGAGTGAAATATAACCTATTTTAAACAACTCTTGGATTGCTATTACATGAGATCTATATTTTTTCAAGAGTTGTGTGGGTTAATAACTGATAATTCAATGTTAATCCTTTAAAACATAACTAATATTAATTGGTATTTTAAGTGTAATACAAAGGTTATTTTTACTAAAATATCAAGGACAATTCACTTAATAATTTATGGGATGTCTCATCTTTAAAGTAAGTTATCTTATAGATACTTACTATAGACCACTTACTTACATAGAATGATGTTTTGATGGATGCCATGAAGTTATGCATACTTCTTTCTTTAATTATCATGGAATAATATGACTTAGAAATAAGGTGTTATTATCACATTTAATCACCATAGCAAGCTCATATCACATGTTTACCAATTAATTGTTAAACCAAGTTAAGATGAGTTTTAACCAAGATTTACATTTTTATCCTTGATCATCTCTTTAAAAATATAAAAGAGCAAAAATATTGTCTTTAATTTACTCCTTTAAATTTCTCTTTAAAAGTTATTTATAAATCCAAAACCACTATGCTATTTACTTCAGGTTAAAACAAATACAATGATTTAGTAGTGAAAATCAAAGAAGTGTGTTCGTGGATTGATACTTGGTTCTTACAAATACTCTACATATACGATAAGTACACTTGCCTATTTGTGTGTGGTTTAGTTAAGATATTAACCATTTTTATATATTTTAAACAAGACATTGTGTGAATAACATTTTGAAAAACTTAACAAAACCTTTGATACTACATTCACACTGCATCAAGTTTTTGACACCGTTGCCGAGGTCACAGGTTGAATTTTACAAACAATCCTTGTATTTATTAAACCATTTTTTATAATGTATATTACTTAATCAAAAGCGTCATGTTAACTAGTTGTTGTTTTTCCAAACATTGGAAAAAACTATATATATATATGTATGCATGTGTATATATATATATATATATAATTGTTATTAAAATTGATAAATGTTTTAATATTAAAGATTTAAATTGGATTCTCAATTTAAAATATATAATTAAAATATGTCTTCTGAAAATGATTATTGGTAAAATATTTTCTAAACAAACATATTTTTATAAATAAATATTTATCTTAATTATTATAACTTTAATATTTTTTAGTTAAAGGATTTATTCTTCTGTTAATAATAAAATTACTTTTTACAAAACAAACTTTAATGAATTATTTTAACTTTCAAATACCCGTTCAATCTCTAAAGCTCTATTAATCTATGAATCCCGTCATATATCCATGGTTATTTTTTCGTTATTACTCTTACTTAGGAATTGTCCGTTGATATTCTCATCGAGCGTGACAATTACTTTATCACTGTTATTATCGCGTTCATTTTCCCTCGCATATTGATCAGGTGAGTATTCTCTCCCCTTTTACTTATTTTTAACCCTTTTTGGAACATATTCGTATTGTATTATATTTATCTATTATTTAGTATTCACACTTGCAAACTGTTTAATCCTTGTGTGCATATAAATTATTTTCCTAACTTGCTATATGTTTATTTGCTTAGTTGTTCACATTCAGAGAGCTCCATCATAACACAATAACAGTATGATCATACCACCATCGTAGTAGCCAATTCCCACTTAGTAAGGCAACGGCTTTACCGACACTCATTATTTGCTCATTGGATTAAATGTTTATCTCATATTAACAGTTTTGTGTTTTTATATTATATTGTATCTTAAATTAACTGGTGTTTTACTCACTCAACCTTGAGTTGACAAAACTACTTTATTTTATATGAATATGCAGGCTATCGTTTGAACAGATATTATAATTGGTGAAGAACTTAGAGATTTTTATTGTTAGAAGAATGAAACAAATTTAACAAATATTGTTAAATTATTAATTTAGAGATTTAGTTTTATATTTTTAATTATTAATTATCTTGTTTCTTTTATTTTAGTTTGATGTACTTTGTTGTTTGGATTTATTTTGAATGATTAATTAAATTTAACAAATATTGTCACCTTTTAAATTATTGCATGATAGTACCTTAAGAGCTGTGCATAATCAGCTCACGCCCCGACATTTCCGCCGTAGGTTGGGATGTGACGGATTGGTATCATAGCCGGATGTTTAAGATAGGTTGTTAATGGTGCCTTAGTAACATGCTTAGGAGCCCCATACGTGCTTATTTGTTTGCCTTATGTGTTCAATTTATTTGTTTACAACTTTTCTAGTTAATTATTTAAATATTGTTTATTATTATATTGTCATGCATACAGACACACAACTCCGAGGCTATGCCTCAATTTCAAAGATAATTTTTCTTAAATAATTTAAATCAAGTAGATTGCCTTTTATTTTTAGGAAATTCTTTAAGAAATCCCTATTGTTGTTTATACTCTTTCACCTTAGGGCTAGGTTGTGTGACAAGTCATGTAGTAACTGGAAGAGGGAGAGAAATGTAAGACGGGCCTTGGCAAACCGGTTCCGATAACCCAAGGTAACACGCTATTCCTTACCTGAAGGATAACCTGACCACAGTACTCGATCTTATAGGTCAAAGAAGGACACAACTGTCATATGACCGACACCCTAAGTTGTCACACGTAACCACATCAGCGATTGCAATTTGTTTTCAAACCGAATTCACGGGGATTCGTGGCTAACTTAGGTCTTTTTCAATTATTGTGTTTTGTTATTTTAAATGGTTACTTCGGTGAAAAATCCATGGAACCCATGGGCACTCCTACTATCCATTTGTCAATTTGTTTTTGTGTTTTTGTTGGAGTAATCATACGTGGTGATTCACGGGATACTCCAACTACCCACATTTTTGTTTCGTTAGTTCGTTATTTAGTTGGCACAGTTAAAATGCCATGGAGCGCTCGTGGGTCGTCCAACTCTATTGTATTGATAATTTGTTAGTTAGTTGGTATAGTTAAAATGCCATGTAACGCTCACGGGCCGTCCAACTAAGTTATTTTTAATTCGTTAATTTGTTGGGCCATTTAAAATGCCATTTAACGCTCATGAGAGGCGCAACTCACAAATAGAGGTTATGTTATTTAGTTGGGCCAATAAAATGTCATGGAAAGCTCATGGGAATCCCAACTCGCAAAGTTATTTTTGTATGCTGACAAGTTGGGAAAATAAAATGCCAGGGAAAGCTCATGGGAAGCCTAACTTACCAAAGAAAATTTGTTTATTCATTTACTCGATTTCAATTAAAATAAAAATTTTATGATTTGACTTATTCACTTACTTCAAAATATGTTGATCCTCATGATACAATGCTCATCCCCCATTTATAAAGGCAAGGTTATTATAAGTTATCTAAGAAAATTAAACTTTTATAATTTAAATGGTTTCCTCAACTTATCCTTCACCTTATAAATCTTTATTTTTGGTCCTCGTAGTATGTCTTCCTTAAGAAACCGACGTCGTCCTCAACATCAATCGTTTGGTTATCATGACCATCGTATGACCGCTTGTATAGCCAGGGAGATAGCTACTGCGATCCCTAGGATAGTAACCCAAAATCAAAACATCAATGCTACCGATCCAACCTTTTCCATTAATCTCTCTGCTGGTAATTGCGAACTGTCTACCTCCACTCATCATCACAACAAGAAACGTAAGAACCTTGCTGCAACCAATCCTACCCAACCACAAGCCTTTTCAGCCTTTACAAACAAGAAAATTACTTTGGTCCTTACCCGTTATGCTTCATTTGTAACCATCATCATCCGGTTAAATCCCTATGCCGCCGTTGCACCCAATGTAACTATTATGGCCATTTAGCTAATACTTTTCGTGTGCCACCTGGTACAAAAGCCGTTCCGCAACGGTCTGTATCGTCTGCTCCTAGACCCGCTAGTACATAGTATGCCCAATCTGATGCCCCTACCACCTGTGCTTGCTACCATTATGGAGACCCTAATCATCTCCGCGATATGTGCCCCCAGATTATCCATGCTAACCATGATCAAGCTATAACTACACCCTACTACATTACCCATGCCCATCAAGTCCAAATCTATCAATCCCACGTCCTTCAAGCTCCTCTCGTCAAGCAAGATCATCCATACTTAACCAAAACTTATCAAATTCCGCACCCGCAAGCTCAAGTATACCAAACATACTCAAACCAAACAACACTCTTGCGACCCGTTCAAGCTCAATTTATTCAAGCGATTCCGAATCAATCTACCTCTCCTACTCAAGCTCTTATGGATCAAATCATTCAAGATGTTCAAGTTCCCTGGTATCAAGTCAAACGCAATTGAGGATTCAAGCTACTAGAAGGCTTTTCTCGCTCATCGTATTCTATCTTATTTAATTTGGGTTTTGCTTTGTATCGACTATTTATTAATCTTTGGATTGACGTTTTTAGGAATTATTGAAGTACTAGTTCTTATTTCCTATTGTTATGTCTCTCGAGTAAAGTTTATCCTACCTCCTAAGTTAGATTTCTATTTCTGATTTTTATCCGGCCGGATAAATTTGCAATCTTATTCAAAAACAAAAAAATGGTTTATCGAAGGCTTGCTTTAAAAAATTCCCCATTTTAAATAACTAAACTATAAGTTTTTGTTTATTTAAAAGATGTCTTATGTATAACTCTTTTCCTTAAAAGATTTCTATTTTACTATTGAAATTATATTTTCAAACGTTTTGTAAATTATAATTTTTTGTTTATTTGAAAGATGTCTCACTTATAACTCTTTTCTCTAAAATATTTTTATTTTACTGTTGAAATTATATTTTCTAACATTTTCTAAATCCACACGATGAGACAAATCATGTGGACCATCTGACGATGAAAGTAATTATGGCCCAGAACGTAACTACAAAAGTCCTCGCAAGGATATCATAATACGAACAATTGTGTGTCATAATTTAGGATCGAAAGTAGTTGAGGTAATGGTACAAATGTAAAGTTGATAAAGACATGGTGGATACACCGCTGGTACATCTTTTATATAAGTGTCATTATCAAATTTTCATTTGGAGCGTTGCTTCAACTATTCAAAGTTCTATATTATGATTGGTTTTAAATTATATTTTAAAACTTTCCTTTCCTCAAAAATTAAATGGTTTTTTTATATTATACTTTAATATTGGGATGAAATTTTCAAAAGTAGGGGATACAGTAACAACTCAGATTTTTTCCATTTAATAGTTTTATCCTTTACCCGACCCGTTTCGATGTTCAAGAAATTTTATAGATAAAATATCGCGTTTACATTATTATTATGTTAATATCATTATTTAAATATTAATTTAATTATTAAAACTACTTTGATTTATATTCATTTCCAACCCTAAACAATACATTAATTCCCTTTTGTATCCATATCCAAACTACAGGGCCTAAATAGCAACATTTGTATATTATTATATCGTAACCCAATAACCCAATTACCCAACCCATTTATCACATCCAAACCCGCAACCCGTAACCATAATAGCTATCTTGAACAACAATTCTCGCCCTAAACTTGGAATTGATCTAGGGGAATTACTCCTCATGTCTTATACGGGCTTACCAACACTATGGATTAGGAAATTAGATCAATATTATACGTATTGTTATATTTTATGAACCCGTCATCTGAATATTCGGTGTATAGTATGTAGAGATCATCATAATCCAATTTAACGTGTATACATCATAAGATATACCCCGCGATCAAAATCCGTACGTTTAATTTCTATGTAACAACCTCAATATACCAGCTCTTGATCCTGTCTTGGCTGTCTCCTGTTTTTACAAATTAAACATCTATACAACATCATTAAAACTATTATTTGATATGGTTATGATTATAGTTTTTCCCTAATCATTAGCCCTATGGTTAATCAGCCAATTAGTTAACGAATTAGCCGATTGATGATCCTAGGGTTTGATTAACAACTTTGCGATTGTTTGTCTGATTATATTATTTTGTTGTTGTGTTTAATCCAAGTAACTCCCTAGCCTAGGTGGCTAGGGCAGCTGTGTTTAAGGTTCGGAGTTGTTGGGGTCGCGGGTTCGAGCCACCCCCAGCCCGTATTTTTTAGTTATTTTTGGAAAATATATTTAATTCATTTTGTTAATACATTTTATAATTTAGATATTATAAATATAATAAATAAGTATTATTTAATCAAAACTGTCATGTTAACTAGTTGTTTTCTTTTCCGAACATTGGAAATAACCATATTTATATATATATATATGTGTGTGTGTGTATATATATATAATTGTTATTAAAAATGATAATATTAAAAATTTAAAATGGATTCTTAATTTAAAATATATAATTAAAATTTGTCTTGTTAAAATAATTATTGGTAAAATATTTTCTAAACAAATTTATTTTTATAAACAAATATTTATTTTAATTATTATAACTTTAATATATTTTAGTTAAAGGATTTATTCTTTTATTACTAATAAAATTACTTTACAATACAAAATTATTTTTTAGTTAAAGCATTGGCCACTAATGATGCAGGGTTGTTGTAATGTTTCTTAAGAAGTTGTTTAATCGTTTCGGTACTCAGAGGGCAATTATTAGTGATCGGGGCACTCATTTTTGCAACACCGTCATGGGGAAGGAATTGGCTCTTAATGGAGTTACTCGTCGTACTCTTCCGCTTACCACCCTCAAACGAATGGTCAAGTCGATAATGCACATAGAGGGGTGAAGAGGATTTTGGAGAAGACGGTGGGAATAAGTCGAAAAGATTGGTCAGAGAAGTTGGATGACGCGTTAAGGGCATTCTGAACCGCTTATAAGATACCGTTAGGTACTACACCGTTTATGCTCGTGTACGGTAATTTTTGACATTTCTCCTATAGGGTTGGAGCAACGGCGTTTTGGGCATTGAAGACAGTTAATCTTGATCTCACCGAGACTGTGAGGAAGAGGTATTTTCATATTCATGAGTTGGAGGAACTTCGTGATGCAACATATTCTCGATCATTGAATATCAAAGAAAATACGGAAGTTTTGCATGATAGACGGTTGAATGGATGTAAAGAGTTTTAGAAAGGTGATAAAGTATTATTATTTTCTCTCATTTGAAGTTGTTTGCAGGAAAATTAACATCCAAGTGGACGAGACCGTATTTGGTTACAAAAGTGTTCTCCGGACAATGGTACTTCGTGGAAAATGAATGGCTACTGTTTAAAGCACTATCTTTAAGGGCCGAATGTCTCAATCGAGGTGGAGGAAACTCCCCTCGATCCATCGATTTTAATCATAAAGGGAGTTATTGAGTAATAACTCAAGTGTAGAGTTTGTATATGCTATCTTTTTTTTATTTTTTATTTGCGTTTTTAATTTTCTTTGGTATACGAAGGCTTGGTGATTTTTTGAAAACTTTTCTAAGGCATTTATGCTTCCGAATTTCTAAACTCTCTGGAAAAAACACCTTGTTGCGCCGTGCGACGAGTCCAAGCAACTAGCCGCGTAGCGTGGCCATGAGTACCCCATGGAGCATGCTGCCACGCGCGGCGCGGTTAGTTACAACCAAAATTTTTGTTTTGCTTTTTAACCATATTATATTCACTTTTTCCAAAATTTTCAAATCCCCCTTTCTCCCTCACCCAAAACCCAAAACCCATGAACCCTAACCCCCTTTTTTCAGTAGATCCACCATTTTAACACCTTATTTCTCCAAATGAAACCACTAAATAATCATAATATCATCACATTATCAAAACCCATCATCAATTTTCACTTATTTTTCACTATTCAAGCTACAAGAATCACTCTCACTTTCATATTTTGTGCAACTTTAATCCTTTTTTGCTCCACTCCCAGGTATGATTTCTTGTATTCTTGTTCTTTATTTTGTATTTTTAGTGTTAGTTTTGTTTTTATATCTAGTTGGTTGTCGGGTTTTGTTAAGGTTACTATTTACAAGTGTTGGTTCATGGTTGCGGGTTGGTTTGGTTTGGGATATCGTTTCAGCTTGTAGGGTGTGGGTGGATTGGTTGGTAATTTTTGAATTGTTTCGAGGTTGCGGTTGGGTCGGTTTGGTTTAACCGAGTGTATTAAGTGTTGGGTTTAGATTTGGGAGGTTGAACACGGAAGTATTCGAGGTGGAAATGTGGTGGAAAAAAGGTTTTTACTAACTATATATTTTGACAATTTTTTGGTTTTCCACTCGTTTTTTACTCAATGTTCGGTTGGTTAGCACTTGGGTTTAATTGGGACAATTAAAGTGCCGGGAGGAGGTAGTGTACATTTGATTGATGTCGAAAGGTCAATTAAAAGTACTTATAAAATACCTTTACTAGCTAGGGCAAGTAAGGTGTCAAATCCACAGGGAATCAGTGGAAAGTGCAAGTGGAACTCAATTTCTATTATAAAAATACTTAAAAGTGGACAAACGATGTCAAGCGGTTTAAATGAGTAGTTTGTAAACAATGATATGAAAATAACCAACCTCCAGGTTCGGGTTTTGCAGCAAGTTAGGAAAATGATAAACTTCTTTAGACGGTTTCTTATAAAATATGTAAATCAAAAGACCTAATGATTGACTGTGTTGATCGTCAGAACTTAATCCTAGCAATTGACACGGCTAAATGAAAATCTATTTGATAATCGGTTTTACTTGTTGAAACATAAAATCAATAATATGGTTAACGATAAACAGGTCAATGACGAAAGAACTTATTCCTAATTGTTGATGACCACAAATCAATTAACTGACAAAGGATTAAGTAATCAATTAATAAAAACCATTTTAAGCGCAAAAGCAAACACAAAGAATTGATCAACCAAATGATTAATCAATTACAAATCCAAAGTTAAAGTATAGAATGTCAAAACCTAACATGCAACTCAACCCTACAACCGGAGATGGTTATGAAGTCTTTAGCCTTGCATCTTGATCTTCATGCTCTTGATTATGATGTTGGCGAAGGTGTTCATAGATCAATCGTGTGATTAGGATCAGTGTTGGTGGTGTAAAATCGCCTCCAAGAAGTCCCAAACTGAATAATATTGATTGAATTCGACCTTAGGGTTTAATGGCTTTTTATATGGAGGAAAATTACCAAAATCCCCTTTTTTGTCAGACCAGACCGTAAGCTACGGTCTGGCCACCGTAGCTTACGATTAAACCATAAGCTACGGTTGATAGATTCTGCCTTACGATTTGCTACCAGACCGAAAGCTACGGCTTGGAGAGCGTAGCTTACGGTCGGCCCTCCTCCAAAACTCCATTTTCTCGTTTTTCTTGATTCACGAACTTCCGGTTAAGCTCCCAATCGCCTCTCTTCGTATAATCTCAACTCTTTCATCCTTAAACACTCCAAAATGAGCTCCGATAAAGCTCCGTTAAGCTCCGCACACCTGCAACAATAAACGCACTCAAAGTACTCGTGTTCACAATATATAACTAATCAAAACACACGAATTTAAACACTTAACACACATATTTTTACCCACACATCACATCCCTACACTTATCATTTGCTTGCCCTCAAGCAAACTCTCATGCAACACATACTCCTCGATCGATGTTTCATCAATTATCAGTATTAATACAAGTGAGGTATAAAGTCATACCCAATTCCCAAGAACTGACACTGTCAAGGTTGATAACCCACTAAACAATTTAATGATACATTTTAAGACTTTGAAGCTGCCCAAACGAGTGTACTTTGTTTCCGGTTGAGGCACACAATGTCATACCCCTCATAATATAATAGCTCTCCACTCGGTTTAATATCTGGACCAACAAAAAATGTGCTAGTATTTCTCTGCCCTCAATACCAAGTATGAACACAATGTAATAATCTTGAAAGCAAGTCATATCTCCACCCATATAATGATTTGACACAAATGCAAATCAAGAGGGTTTAAAAACGGGTTGTAACGGGGCTAAGTGTAAGGGTATGGAAGGGAATTTTTTAAATTAGCTCAAACGATCTGATCCGGCTTATTACAAAACAACTAAATAACACTGACATAAACAACTGACATAAAGAATGACCAATTTATTCCAGCGACTATACAACTAAACAAACTCACTAACTTTCATTTACAACCAATACTGACTAGAACATTAACTCTTTTTGAGCTTTTCTTTGACTTTTCAATATTCTTTTGTGTTTTTTATGAAGCATAATAAACATAACGCTTAATACATTCTACTGATAAATACTAAAACAATTACAAAGAAACCTATTAAGCCGGATCATCTCATAATATCACACTGGGGTTGATTGAACAAAGAATAGGTCCAAAAATGTTTTCTAAAGGAACCACCCCCTGCCCCTCTCATTATCCACGCTCATATATATATAATGTGTGAGGCCCAACCCCCAAGACCCACACTCGCACTCATCCAGATGAGGCTTAACCTAATTGCCTCTATCACTTTTGCATTCATGCCAATCTCGAAATGCATGAGACAACCAAGTGCTAGATATTATAGGCATACTGGTTACTCTCCAAAATGGCACTCAAATGACGTGTGTATATACTATATGTTATATGTGTAATATATATAAGGCAAATATTACACAGGTACCGGAGGAATTAGGCTGCTGACATGAAACATGTGTACCTGTCCCCATGACTCGTTATCCCCATCTAAACGGTTCATTTTAATTTTTTTTTATTTTTGAAAAGCATTTGCATGGGAATACTTTCGAGAAACTTGAAAACTGACCATGACCAAAGACCTCTACTTGGCATTAATACGAACAATTAACAAGTTACAATTCCGGCTGTTGCGCACCATCAAGCTACTTTAAGGCTAAAAATTTTAATTTCTCCATCCTCACTCTTGAGATGTACATTGCCCTTAATGTAACTCAGATTTTCGAAAATAGATGGAAACACGGGATATTTATACCAATTCCAATTCAAGGGACAACCAACTACTCATCTCCGGATTCAAATAAAGTCACACACCATTAAATAAAACACACAAAGTTTTTAAACTTAAACACAGACACTAGCATCAACCACACGACCCAAAAGTTCATCACGCCTCCTAACCACCCATAAACACAAATATTAAATAGTCAACAACAAGTAAAAGATATGAAGAGACACATAGAACTGATTCAAATCTCTTATGTCAAACGGGTCCTGTTGATGAGTACTTTCGCAACCTTGATCCACACTTCTTGAATATGATATGACAATATCTACTTCACCGAATCTTGACAAAACCACCATGAGCTTCCCCACACTTAGGGTTCACTATGACCACAAAACATGAAAAAAAAGTTATACGCAAAAAGAAAATCAAAAATAAAGAAAACAAAACAAAATAGAAAGGTCGGGTTGCCTCCCAGTCAGCGCTAAGTTTTTGTTAAGGTCTTTAGCCAAAAAATTACCTCATTTTGCGGTTACGGTGGTCTAATGGAGTGCTTACCTTCATCCACCTCATTCTTCTTACTTCTCCAACACAATGGTAGCTGTAATGCTTCCCACCTAGGTCCAAAAAATGCCAACCTTCTTTGTTCATTCTCGAATCCGGGTGGCTTCTTTACCTTCTTCTTCTTCTTTGGTGGTTTCTTCTTGTTTGCTCCATCCTTTTCCTCATTGACCACCACTTCCGTCACCTTCTTAGTATTGTTTGTTGAAATTATTGTTGCTCCACTTTTTACATCTACTGCATTTAACTATTTCTTCTCTCGTTCACGCTTAGACCTGTCAAAAACAACACTTTTCTCCTTTTTGGTGTCATCCTCACACGTACGAGGAAGACACCTATTAGTAGCACATGACCTAGAATATTTATTTTCAAAAGAATAATCATATGAATTTGTAAATATACATAAAATTAACTTACGGTTACCGAAGGTAATGTAAACTATTCCGTCTGGGCAGTTAATCTGAGCATTTGAAGTAGACAAAAATGGTCTCCCCAATATTACACGGGGTTCTTCTTCCTTCTCAGCCGGTGCATAATCAAGTACTAAGAAATCCTCAGGGTAGTAAAAATCACCAACCTTTACCGCAACACCAACCAGCTTCCCCAAGGTCGTCTTCGAGTGACTAACACCAAGGTGGTATCAACTTCTTGTAAAGGTCCAAAATCAAACCGGTCATACACACACCCGGTAGAACACTCACACTCGCAAAATAATCAACAAGTGCCTTGGTGGTCCTTAACTCACCAATCTGAATAGAGATGAGTGGTGGCCCTGTTTCAAATTCTTCAACGGTGTCGTTCTCCACACTATCATCGATTGTGATGGCACTGACGTGTGCATTTTTGGAGTTTGACGCACTACCAATTTGATGGTTCGGATTCTTCAAAGTGTCACTTGGTAGTCTTGATGGATTTCTCTTTAGGCTCGCCATTTCTTCAGCTATTTGACTCACCTGTTTATCTCTTGCAGTATTTGCATTCTCTTGAAGCTCCAACCTCTTATTCAATGCCTTATCTGAGTCTCTTGATTTATATTTTGAATCTCTTGATCTGCCTTCATTTGTTTCAATAACTCCATCACATACTTAAGTGACTCCTCTTTGTTCCCCGAAGAATTTCCTTGCCCCTGCTGATAACTCATTTGATAAATATTATTGTAACCCCCAGAATCTCTCTGATTGTAGCCATTCTGACCGTTGTCCGAACTATTACCATACTGTTTTTGGTTCGACTGATAACTTGTCTTCTGAGAACTGCCCTGAAAACTCGGGTTCTGTTGTGTGTTCGGGGTTCCATAATCTGAGGCCCGGATGGTAGGTATTCGAATTCATTTTATTGTATCTCTTTTTACCCTGCACATAATTAACCTCCTCTTCCTCAGCTTCTTCCTCTCGGGCAACCCCGCAACTCGCAACTTCGTGCCCTATCTCACCACAACCTTCACATACTAGATATGTTTTTCCTGAATTTCCAGCTCCTTGTACACCTACAACCAACAACCTATCCATCTTCTTTTCCAATCTATCCATTCTATCATCGGAACCATGAATTTCAATTGCTTTTACCACTGACCTTTTTAACATCCTGTTCAACTGTGCTGGTCTCTTTGAATTACTTGCATGTCTCTCCAAATGTCCCCAATCCTCGTTTTCGTCATTTGCAAGAAAATATCCATTCGTGGTGGCTTGGAGGTCACAAACATCATCATTTGAGAGACTATCATGGAATGCCTTTATCAATTCCCATAAGGCGATCCCATGATGCGGACAAGTCCAAAGATTCATAGAAAGTTTCACCGGTGATCTGTTGAAAGTTTCGAATGTTGTTGCGGGCCTCTGTGGTTCTCTGTGGAGTATAATACTCATCTAAAAACTGTTGTGCGAAGTCTTCCCAAGTGAAAATACTAGCTGATGGCAACGATAGAAACCACTGCTTTGCCACATCTTTCAAACTAAACTGGAAGACTACCATCTTCACTTCTTCCGCAGTAAAACCTTGACTCGAGATGAGTGCGCATATCGAGTTGAAGTCACTCAAGTGTAAGTATGGTTCTTCTGTAGCCTTTCCATGAAATGTAGGTAATCCCGTCAAACTATTTTGCCTTACCGAAAAAGTTTTTCCACGTCTGACAGGAATGATGATCGGTAGAGGATTCATAGCTACTTGTGGAATGAAGTCTCTTTGAACGCCTCTGATTGGTGGTGGAACAAATGCCCTCGGAACTCCATCATTAAAATCATTGTACGGCTGTTTATGGTTTGGTTGTTGTCTTGGTGCTCAATCTCTCTAATTTTCCGGATAATTCTGTCTTATATCTTGGTCTTCACGGAGATCTTGTTGCTAATACCGACCCCCCCGTTATTTATTTTTGAGTTCATCCTCTTCCTCATAATCAAAACCAAAATCATCTTCAATTTGCCCATCTTCCACCCGTGCACGAGCACGATTAATCTCGGGTCTTTCCTCTCTCAAATCAGCGTCTCGTTGACGGTTCACTAGGGCAGATCTGATTGATAAGTTGTCATCAATGTCCTGGGATTACGGTTAACATTTCTTTGGTTGAACAGATTGCGGTTTCTGTCACGGTTAACATTCTGGTTTTGTGGAACTGGCTGTTCTTGGTTATGTGGTTGGTAAACATTTGGGTCTCTTCGGTTTCAGTTACTCATGGTCTCTTATTTTGGTGTTATGATATCGGGTATTTGGTTTCGTATGGGTTTCTGAGCTTCTCGGCTTCGTCTTGCTGTTTTCTTTATTTCGGGATCAAGTTGGAGCGGCTCTTTCTCACGGGAGTATCTCTTCTGCATCAACTTGTAAAGTTACCTGCACAGACAAAAACACTAACACCCCAAGTAAAATTAACGAAGAAAAAATTAAATCAAAAACTAAAAAATAAGCTAAACTAGCACTTTGCGTGTTGATTCCTCGACAACGACACCACATTGATCGATGTCAAAAGGTCAATAAAAAATACTTATAAAATACCTTTACTAGCTAGGGCAAGTAAGGTATTGAACCTACAGGAAATCAGTGGAAAGTGCAAGTGGAACTCAATTTCTATTATAAAAATACTTAAAAGTGGACAAACGATGTCAAGCAGTTTAAATGAGTAGTCTGTAAACAATGATTTGAAAATAACCAAACTCCGGGTTCGGGTTTTGCAGCAAGTTAGGAAAATGATAAACTTCTTTGGACGATTTCTTATAAAATATGTAAATCAAAAGACTTAGCGATTGACTATGTTGATCATCATAACTGAATCCAAACAATTGACATGGCTAAATGAAAATCTATTTGATAATCGGTTTTACTTGTTGAAACACAAAATCAATAATATGGTTAACTCTAAAGAGGTCAATGAGGAAAGAACTTAATCCTAATTGTTGACGACCACAAATCAATTAACTGACAAAGGATTAAGTAATCAATTAATAAAAACCGTTTAAGCACAAAACTGGTGGTTCTCTGTGGAGTATAATACTTATATAATAATTGTTGTGCCAAGTCTCCCCAAATGAAAATACTAGCTGATGGCAACGATAGAGACCACTGCTTTGCCACCTATTTCAAACTAAACTTGAAGACTACCATCCTCACCTCTTCCGCAGTAAAACCTTGACTCGAGATGAGTGCGCATATCGAGTTGAAGTCACTCAAGTTTAAGAATGGTTCTTTCGTAGCCTTTCCATGAAATGTAGGATATCCCGTCAAACTATTTTGCCTTATCGAAAAAGTTCTTCCACGTCTGACTGGAATGATGATCGGTAGAGGATTTGTAGCCACTTGTGGAATGAAGTCGCTTTGAACGCCTCTTACTGGAGGTGGAACAAATGCCCTCGGAACTCCATCATCAAAATCATAGTACGGCTATTCATGGTTTGGTTGTCGTCTTGGTTCTCGATCTCTCTAATTTTCCAGATGATTCTGTCTAATCTCTTGGTCTTCACGGAGATCTTGTTGCTGATATCGACCCCCTTGTTCATTTTTGAGTTTGTCCTCTTCCTCAGAATTGAAACCAAAATCATCTTCTATTTGCCAATCTTCCACCCGTGCACGAGCACGATTAATCTCGGGTCTTTCCTCTCCCAAATCAGCCTGTCTTTTACGGATCACAGGGGCGGATCTGATTGACAAGTTGCCATCAATGTCCTGGGATTACAGTTAACATTTCTTTGGTTGAACATATTGTGGTTTCCGTCAAGGTTAACATTCTGGTTTTGTGGAACTGGCTGTTCTTGGTTATGTGATTGGTAAACATTTGGGTCTCTTCGGTTTCGGTTACTCATGGTCTCTTATTTTGGTGTTATGATTTCGGGTATTTGGTTTAGTACGGGTTTTGAGCTGCTCGATCTTGTAAAGACTTTAGGGGAAAGTCTTCACATCCTACTCGTTTCGTTATCCTCAACGGCTTTACTTTCAACACAAGCTTCATCCAACCTGTTCACGGATCGATCTCGTCGATATACATTCTTGTCGGAACCTGTGGCTAAAAAAAGTTAAAACCATGATTAACCTCAAACAACAGATGCTGATGGTACCATCCTGCCATTTGATTGCCACCACGATTCACGAATGGTAGGTTTGCAAACGTTCGTACATCCCACCTTGGTAAGGTAAGAATATAGGTGATGTATTGGTAGTACTGTACACCATGCTCCCACTTTATGATGCATACTTTAAGTTCGGAATCATAAGCCATGACACAATATCACCTTCGACGGTTTTCACTGCTTTGAACGTCATCATTTGAGCTGTTTCACGCGCTTTGACCTCCTTCTGGTTTTCTTTATCTGCATACCGATAAACCTCAATAAGCTTAGAGAGTCGAGCTTTGTTGCGTACCTCAAACATTCTCTCGAAAGTTGAATCATTCGAATATGCTGAATCCTTCAAACGTGATCCAATTTCAGATACTTTCTCTTTATTCTTCTTTTTATTCTCAAGATGCTCTTCAGCTACTTATACATTTTCTTTGGTGAAGAATGGAGCACCCTGATCAAAATTGGTACGCGGGTACAGATCAGGATATTCCTCAGCTGAACATCCTTAACTTCAACGTCATCACAATTAAACGATGTATCCCGCGATGGGATACTCGTGTCAAATGTTTCCTCATCGTTATCTATCACCTCCACATCCTCCTCGTTTTCCAACGCATCCAATTCTTCATCATTCCGACCAAGCAATAACGAGTTTGATTTCGGGATAAGGCATAATCAACAACTCTACTTCCTTGATCTCATCTGCGTTAGCCGTGCTCATTAAAACACCTCGATCAGTATCCATAAATATAATGGTGCTAGCCTTGATCGACTCGATTGGTTGCACGTCGGTAGTGTCTTGATACACTTCCAACTGCTTGTCATTCCCTTCAGTTTGAACACCACCGACATATGTACTTGCCTATTATTTATGCTCACCACCACTAGTGATAGCATCGGGGTTTTATTGTCATCGTGACCCTTCAACTTCTTCAACATATCTTCTTTGCACGTTAGTTGAAGGATAACGTTTTCTTGCTCTTTCAGCTTCTCCCCCTGAGCTCTAACAATGGCAGCGATTTGACTTTCCATTCAGCGTTGTTCCATCCACATTTGATCTTGCAATTGGCGATCAGCAGCGATTTGACTTTCCTGGAGATGTATCAAACTTAAAAACATATCGTTTGTTGTGGAACAGTCAAAGAATGAAATGGAGGAGGCACTAGCTGCACTGGACCCTGAGGACGACTAAACCTCATAAAAGATAAAACTGAAGGCTACATCGTCATCATACCAAGAGAGGGAGTTGTAGAAATAGTAGTGATAGGTGAGGTCGGCATAGGAGACAACATCGACTATGGAATCGAGGAGAATCTCGGATCAGATGAAACTGTCGTCGTTAAAGTAATGGTCGGGGTACTAACAGCAGTAGATTCCACCGGTACTTGTGGAGGAACTGACGACCTTGGTTCAACATAAGCAATCTCCACACCACTTCCCCTACGCACCCTCATCTTCTTGGGTTGTTCTGTCATAGGAGCTTTACCCTTTCACTTGCATTGAGCAGCCTCAGAACTTGCTACCTCAACCGCTTTACCACCACCATCTCTCCTATTTCCACCATTTTCTTCATCACCACCATCATTGCTGTCATTGTTCCCACCTGGTCCGTCTTCACTTTATAATCGTAATCGTGGTGGATCCAACGATCATTAGATGGACATTCATAATTTGGTCTCACAAAATAACTAGTCAACATTTTTAACCTCGAGCCTTCTTCAAGAGTTTGTTTCTGATATGTTTTCATATGTTTCATCGTATCCTACAACATGTGCTCCAAAACCATTACATCATTTACCAATGTCGGATCAACAACCAAATCAGAAATCAGGTCAATAATGATCAACTGCATGAAGCTATGATACATCAAGAACTTATTATTGCGATGAGGAACCAGGCAGTTCTCCTTCAGATGATAGAAAATCAACTCTGGGAAGTTTAATAGCTTGTTCAAAATAAGAGCTACAAATGCATATTGTAGCATAATCCTGCATTCGTCATATACTCCTTTCCGTCCACCAGGGCAGTGAGTAATAACAGGTTGCAGTCACTTGTATTGTTCTAACAAGTATGCCTTATTATATTGTGAACGGTCAATGGCTCCTTATTGAATAACCGTTGAAATAAGTCTTGTCAAACTCACACGGATGATCTATTGTATCAGCAAACTGGAGCACACGTCGTATCACGTCAGCATCTATCTTGATCATCTTTTTCTGTACCTCAGCTACGATGTGCTTTTCAGCATCAAAGTATCGAACACTGCCCCAAAATGGACGAATAACACTGAAATGTACTGGGACATTAGCAGAGATAGCATAATAAATACGTGAGTGATAGAAAAAAGCGATTACGTCCCCAAATGTATCTCGTCCCAAAAATCATCTTGCAAAAATGCACAAACGTTGTGGTTCTTATCGTTGGCCAGCTCAGCTAGGGCAGGTGCAGCTTGTGGTGCATGAGCTTTTGGTTCCTGTGGAGCTAGAACCTGTGGTGCATGTGGATCATCTTGAATGACTGTGTTTTCCTGTGCCGGTGCATCAACCATACGTTTGTTTGCCATATATGTGACACAAACCCTTACATTAGTAAACCCGAACATTATAAATATTTCTAAGTTTCACTAAAACTTAGTGAATATAGCATTCTGTTCAAAGTAGCATAGCTTATTCGTTATCTATTAGTTATGACGAATGAGTCCATTCATTATAACAAATGAGACGATTCATTATTAAACAAATAACGAATAGATTAATAACGAATGCCTAAGTAACGAATAGGTCCATTCGTTGCGTATATAAGACGAATGAAGTGTCATTCGTTATATAGTAATACGAATGCACCTATTCGTTATCAAAATATAACGATTGAGTTCATTCGGCCACTTTAGTCACGAATGAAACTACATTCATTATTCAAACGAGTAATACTTGATAAATATCAAATTTTGACTATTAAATGTCAAAGTCCAAATAAACCTATCATAACAGTAAAACAAGTAATTCATAAATGCAGTTGGACTAATAAGACGAATCAGTGTAACACTCATATCACTAGAGTCGTACGATCATCGTCAAACAACCCTAACCCACTGTTATATCAATATCAATTAACTATGTTTAAGTTGTCCATTTGATTCAAACAGAGTCGGTTCGATTACATCATATAATTAACACCATATATGTTGATTAATTTTGACGAAATTTATATCATCAACATCTTCATTACCTTATGAACACGAATTGATCAATGAAAAGTAGTTTAGTGAAGGTCAAGATTTTCATAATATTTTGGCAAGGGTTTGTTCAGGGAGTGAGTAAATCGAGGATGACAATGAACCATTCATCTTCATTTGGGGTTTATATAATGTTAGATTTACACGCATCCCTAGGCACAAGAATAAGCTAATTCGTTAGTTCAAAACTAACAAATAGCCTTCCATCCGTTTATTCATTCGTTAACAAAGATAACGAATCAACTTTAATTTAAGTTTATAACGAATAGCAAACTATTCGTCTTTCATTTGTTATCCCAATCATAGCGAATGAGTTCATTCGTCATCAGACCAGTGGAAGCGAATGAATAATAACGAATGGTTACATTTGTTATCAATTTCATTACGAATGACCTTCATTCATTATAATTTAAGTTAACGAATGTCTTCAATTCATTACAACATTGTAACGAATGTGTGTTGAATAAAAATGTAAAAATGAAATTTTATTTTAACATCCCAGTGGATAAATATGTATCAAAACCCGTGTTTTGATAAACATTAACTTAAAACTTTTACAACTCGGGGTAAAAACCAATAACTTAATGTTTTTTCTAGGAAAAGCACATAACTTAAAAAAATTAACTTGAAAACATGGGAAAATCTTTTTGTATTTTAATTTTCAAAATTACCCTTTAGCTCGGAAATCGAAAATAAAGAAGAAACGAAATATTTATTTTGGATTTTCAATATTTTCCAATTAAAACAAAATTAAAGACTAAAACTAAAACACATATGAAACCAAACTACGAAAACATTACATATTTTTGTGAGTTAGGTAGAGAATCATATTGACCAAATCGCCCTTCCACCACAGTTTTATATTTTTGTGTTATTATAACTGATGTTAATTCAGTCATTGGTATTGTCGTTCACTTAAACTTTATCAATAATTTTTTCTGAAATTTCAGTGGTATGATTAGATTGTTCAATTAAGCACGAATCATAAGTTCCCCCATCTTTTAGACACAACTGAAATATCTTATACAATGAAGCTTATCCTGTATGTCTTTTTCATAATAAAAATGATTAGTTGTGACTTCTTAATAAAAATGATTAGTTGTGACTCATGCAGAAATAACAAATAGAAAATAAGGCAGATGTTGGTACATGATGTCAGTAGTTTAGTGTCTAGTGTCTGTAATCGAGTCGTTTGGATTTGTGTTTGTATGTAAGCGAAGTTAGCTCACAAGTTCGCTGATACAGGCGAACTTGTGAACTAAGCGAAGTTAGTGACAACTTCGCCTGAACATGCCAGGCGAAGTTGTCGTGATATATATGTCCCAGGTTACGGCTTAGAGAGAAGGGATTCAATCAGTGTATTCAGTTTACGTGTAACGAGTCCAGTATTAGTGATAGATATCACGTGTTTTCCGGTTGCAATATAACGTGTTTGTGTTTATTGTAATGTGTGTTTAATCGTATCGTCTTCTACGCTCGTAACGTCTTACGTAGGGATTCCGCACCTACGTAGAACGAGATATCTCGTGTAGATCCGGCTGGGAACCTACAATTGGTATCAGAGCTTTTGCTCGATTGTGTGGTTCGGGATTATCACGCGGGTGTAGAAATCGTTCCGTTCGACTATTCGCGGGACGAGTTTTCTGAGTGTTTGTGTCCTACTCACCTCCTACAATCATAAACAACCCATTACACCTTCACAAACCTCGTAAAATCCAGAAATCAAACCTGCATATTCATCGTGTTCATCAGGCGAAGTTGCCGTCACTGTTCGTAGGGTTTCAGCTAAGATATAAGGTTAAGCGAAGTTATCCACAACTTCGCCTACCTTCTCAAGTTCGCTTATCTCAAGCGAAGTTACCCATAACTTCGCCTACCTCTCAAGTTCGCTTACCTTAAGCGAAGTTATACACAACTTCGCCAAATCAGGCGAATTTAAAAAGGAAGCGAAGTTCAGAATCAGCGAAGTTCAGACTTAAGCGAAGTTATCCACAACTTCGCCTTACAGTACTGTTTAAAATAAAATTTTTATTTTTCGAGTTTCTTTGGGTTTCGTGAAAGATGTCTTCAATAAACATTACGGAACTGGTGAAGATGGAAGTGGAAGCAGGTTCGGCTACAAAGGCACCAAAGATGCTTAAGAAAACCGATTATATAGCGTGGAAATATCGTTTTGAACAATATGTTAAGTACCACGATGCTAAAATGTGGGTATGCATACAAGATGGTTACATTCCACCTACTGCTGAGTATGAAGGTCATGATCAGATAAAGAAATACAAAGAGATGGAAGAAGAAGAGAAGAAAATGTATGAGGCTGAAAGCAAAGCTCATGCTGCGATTACTATGGCTCTTCCACAAGAGATTCTACACACCTTCAGAAAGTATAAGACTGCTAGAGAGCTTTGGGAAGCTCTTGAAAACCGTTTTGAGGGTAATGTGGGAATTCGTGCTTCAAAGATTAAACTACTTAAAACCCAATTCTCGGTCTTCAAGTACTTGAAGAATGAATCACTTGATGATATCATCACTAGATATTATCATCTGATGACCGAACTCAACAATTATTCAATTGCTCACAAAGAAGATGAAATTGTTGAAAAGCTTCTTGATGCTCTCCCACCGAAATGGGAGATGTACACTGTGTTGATGAGAGAAGACAAAGACTTTGCTGACTATGACCTGGAAACAGCAGGTAACAAGCTACGAACTTTTGAACTAAACATGGTTCGAAAAGAGACATCAACTGATCAGGTTCAAGATTCAGGAATGTATGGTGCAAAGGTTAATACAAGTTCAAGTTCGAAGTCTGATTCGTCTGCTTACTACTCAAAGGGAGAGTCGGGCGCTAACTCAACACATGAAGGTCATGTATCTCTCAACATGAATGGTGATGTGTGCTTTGTAGCCGGAGGATCAAATGCTTCTAACCCTCAAGCAACCAAGAGTAGTTTTACCCCAAGTGTTTCGAATAACAGCTACTCAAGGATGCCCATGAGTGTTAAATCTGCTGAACAGCAGTTTGCTCTCTATGCATCCTTTATTGCTTCGTATGAAAATTACATTCAGGGTAAGATTGTTGATCCAGCAATATTGGAGGAAGACTATGATCAGATCGATGCTGATGATCTGGAAGAGATGGATCTGCAGTGCAAGATGGCGATGATTGTGAGAAGGGTTAAGAGGTTTATGAAGAAGACAGGAAGGAAGTTTGTTGGTGAGAGACCGGGTTTTGACAAGTCAAAGGTGCACTGTTACAACTGTCAACAGAATGGCCACTTTGTGAAGGAGTGCACGAATGAGAGAGTTGAACGTAGTCAGAACAGGTCGACACACCAGAATGGGGGTGGTAATGATAATAGAGCCATGATTTCCAGACAGAATGGGGAGTATAACTTGAATCTGCATGTTGAAGAAGTGTTCGAACAGGCCAATTTGGCGAACATCGAAACTGCAGATACTGAGGAAGTGACTGGCGAAAGTGAAGCTTACATGGGAGAGGCTCAAAATGAAGCTTATATGGCAGATGTGAAAGATCAGCTCACCGAGGAAAGTACTAAACTCCCTTGCACTAAGTGTGAAAATTTGTCTGAACAATTGACAACTATAACTGATCAGTATGTTAGTTTGGATGCTCAATTTAAAACCTTAAAAGAAAAACATCATTTCACTAAAGCTAGAGAAAATAGTTATAAAGTAAAAATAAAAGCTAGTGAAAAAGATATTAGAAGTCTTAAAGCAAATCTAGCTGAAAAAATTAAAGTAATTGATCTTAGCTATGAAGTGTTAGAAGAGAAAACCAAACTAATAGCTGAAAGGGATAAACAGATAGCTGATCACCAGGTAAAAGTAGTGGAACTAAACAGGAAACTTGAGAAATTCAGAAATTCCACCGCTATACTTGATCACCTCGTTAGTGATCAAGGTTCCCCAGTTAAAAGGGGAGGAATTGGTTATCATGAAGTTCCACCACCTTACAATCATAATTACACTTATGATCCTAGTAATCAGAAATCTGTTGATGTTGATTATAGTCAGACAGTTCCGGTTAAGGTAACTAGTAAAGAACCAGAAGTTAGTAAAGGCGAAACAAGTAAGCCTGTTTCGAGTGTTAAAATTTCTGCTCCTAGTCCTGTCTCATCAAACTCGGACAAGTCATCAGAGTCGAGTGAGACAAAAGAAAAGGCAGTGTTACCAAAAAGTGGAGAGAAAAATAAAACAACTGGAAAGAAATCTCCACTAAACCCGTATGTCTCACCATATGTGAGACAAACGGGCAGTAATGCAGCCTCATCATCTAAAACAACTGTTGAAAAGAAAGTTGAACACAAGAGTTGTTTAAGATGTAATCAATTAGGACACCTAATTGCTGATTGCCCTCTGAAGCGGAAATTCAGAGGTGTGAGGCCTTCAAAAACTGAAAACAGAACTAACAGTAACTACAATAGTGGTAAAACTAAATCAGGTTTTCAAAGAAAAAGATCTCAGTTTTTCACTGCTAACAACCAAACCATAAGTAATAATTCATTTAATTCTCGAAGGTTTGGATGGCCTCATAATCAAACTCCAAGAAGGTATCCTTTTAGGACTTACAGGAATTATTCTGAAACTAACTTTGGACAGCCAAGGTACGGGATGTATCGACCCAAGACCAATAGGTCTTGGGTCCCCAGATTTTAATCATCTGCTTTAATCGTGCAGGAACAATTGAACAAGGCTGCAAACAATCAATGGGTTGTGGATAGCGGCTGTTCCCGGCACATGACGGGTAATAAGAATTTGTTACACGATTGGAAACCTGTTCAGGGAGGAAGAGTGAGTTTCGCTGGAGAGAGCGGTGGAAGAATTACAGGAATTGGGACGGTGACTAATGGAAAGATGACGTTAGAGAAAGTAAATTTTGTTGAAGAACTGAAGCACAATCTGCTGAGTGTTTCGCAGATTTGTGACAAAGACTACACCGTGCATTTCACCAAGAATGAAGCGATCGTGCTATATCCTGGTTTCAAGATACCAGAGGATTGGATTGTTATGAAGGCTCCAAGAGAAAAGAATACGTATATAATGGACATGAGGTCGACTGAGATGGCCACAGAAGAATCGTGTCTTCTGTCGAAAGCAACTGAATCGGAGTCCGAGTTATGGCATAGGAGAATGGGGCATATTCATCTTCGAAAAATAAACTACATTGTCAAGAATGGGCTTGTGCTGGGTGTTCCCTTGAAGAATTTCAACTTTGAAGACCAATGCTTATCGTGCAAAAAGGGAAAGCAACACAAGAAATCCCATTGCACCAAGAAGGTTAACCTAATTGTCAGTACCCTAGACTTACTTCACATGGATCTCTTTGGTCCCGTGAATGCAAAAAGCCTAGGAGGAACATCTTACTGCTTGGTGATCACTGATGATTTCTCTCGATACTCTTGGGTATATTTCCTGAAGTCAAAGGATGAAACGGTTCAGATGGTGATAAATTTGATTACCAAAGTTGAGAACATTATGGGAAAAAGAGTTAAATACATCAGGAGTGACAATGGGACTGAGTTCAAGAACTATCAGATGGAGCTCTTCTGCTTACAGAAAGGAATCGAACACCAGTACAGCGCTCCGTATACTCCGCAACAAAATGGAGTGACTGAGAGGAAGAACAGAACGTTAATTGAAGGAGCCAGAACCATGCTGGCTGATTCGAAACTTCCTGTGGTGTTCTGGGCTGAAGCTGTTGCAACAGCCTGTTATATCCTTAATCGAGTGTTAACCGTTAAAAGATTAAATAAAACATGTTATGAACTTATGCATGGGAGAAAGCCCAACTTGAGTGGTCTTGAACCATTCGGGTCCCCGTGTTCGATATTAAAGACAAATTCTAAATTTGGTGAAGTAGCCGACGAAGGAATTTTAGTCGGATACGTTGTTGGGACTCCCAACAGACGAGTCTTTAGTACATCGACCAGCAAGGTTGAGGTGGTCTGTAACACTGATATCACAAGTTACAAATCACCAAAACCAAGCACGGGACCCGCTGGGGTTTTCGACTATGATAGACTTTTCAAATCTTTTAACATACCTTACTTGGATTGTTCAGAAGTAGATGAAAGAATTGCTTCGAAGATGATTTATGATGAGGAAGACAATTATGTGCAAAGACCGAAGTATGATGAATGTCAGCCTTCCTCGTCAAATGCTGTCAATACCCCTGCTGCCTTAACTGAAGAGGAATTCTACAATCCGTTTCACTCTCAACAACAATCACCCATTGATGAGGTATCTTCGAATCTGGAAGACAATCTGCAAGTTAGTGCGGTTCCGACTACGAGAGTTCACAAAAATCACCCATTGGAGAATGTGATATGTGATCTGTCCGATGGTGTACAAATAAGACAAAGCTTGAATGAGCACACCTGTGTTTATACAAGCATTAAAGATTCAGGCATAATCAACGAATGCTTGTACACCTGCTTCATCAGCCAGATTGAACCAAAGAACTATCAAATGGCTCTCAAGGACAGCTCGTGGGTCGAAGCCATGCAAGAAGAATTAGCCCAGTTTAAGAAGATGGAGGTATGGAACTTGGTTGCAAAACCAAATAATGTGCATGCGATTGGCACAAAATGGGTCTTCAAATGAAAGAGAGATGAGAAAGGGATTATTATAAGGAACAAGGCGAGGCTGGTTGTAAAAGGTTTTAATCAGCAAGAGTGGATCGATTACAATGAGATGTTTGCTCCTGTGGCAAGATTGGAAGCCATTCGTTTGTTTTTGGCATTTGCTGCACATAGGGAGATGAAATTATTTTTCAAGTCTACTACTTCGTAAGAAGTTCCTTTACTATGTTTAACAGAAAATTGATCCAACCTTGGAAAGTGATAGATATACTGATTCTGTGTGCTTAACTAGTGAAGTTATTAGGCCTAAAAGACTTTAGAACAGTCATTGTATGTCATGGTAGCTTTTTATGGTGCATAAAAGTAGAAGTGATACTAACTAAATCTACTCGATTTTATGTGGAAACTTCTTAACAGTTGTGCATGTCTCCACATATATCTTTCCGAATGATAGGCAAAAAAGCGATTACCCAGTCATACACGAGCCCTTGAGTGTTCTGATTCCCGTGAAGATAGCGTGTCAAGATACTGCATTGATCCAGATTCGGGACTTGCAGTAGTTTACTACTCTGAAGTCTGTGTAAATACTTAAAAAAAAAATTTAGTTATTGAGACATTATAGAGTTCATAATGATAAGACTTCTCAATCAAGATGCAAGATAGAGAACGGGAAGCAGAGTCCAAAGATCGAAGAGTTCCTACTATTTAATCAGACACTACGGGTCGAGGTCAACTCGGGGTGACTTGGGGAAAGCCAAATACGCTTTGAGAATAGATAGGAGGCATCATAATCTCTGAGTTGTTGCCCACTTAAGTTTTGAGCTTAATTGAACCGAACCCGTATCACAGAAACAATGAAAACCATTTTAAGTTAATTACCTGCTTACAACCTGTTTCTTTATGTCATAATACAGCTGAACACGGATCTATGTGACAGTCACGTAGTTAGTAGGATTCCTGTTCGGATCTTTCATAAAACATGGTAGTCCCTATCCAGACTGAAATTTAATCCCGTGTACTTTCATTTTAAAATTTTTCTATTTATGTAGTTGTATGATTTTATACCTGGTTACTTGGTCTTGATCGTATCATTTAACACTTTAAAGGTTGTTTTTAAAACTTAATTGCAAATTGTTCAAATTATAGGGGTTTGTTTTGAAAAGTTTAATACCGGCGAAGTTGTCCATAACTTCTCCTACAATAGGCGAAGTTATCCACAACTTCGCCTGTATAATTTTGACCCTATATAAAGGAAATTAAAGGTCAAACTGGTTCATTATTTTCAAAACCCAGCGAACTTATCCAGCGAACTTAACCTCTAAACCCACGGCGAACTTATCGATCTTCATCTGTGTTCTTATTCCAGTTTCTAATCCGTGCTTAAAGGTGTGTAGGGTAATCGAATCGATTAATCATGTTCATTAACGTTTATCATCGGTCGATTCGACCCGTTTCACGTCCTCGTTTTTCGAACCCTTAACAACCGATTTTCAAACGTATCTTTACGTGTTCATAATCAATCTAATCGTCTAAATCGTCATTAAATCAAGTTTTACGAGATCCGCAAGCTCAAAATTGACCAAATCACGTCGTTCGATAAACCTAACTGATGCCGTTTCATATTCGGCGAAGTTACAGTTTAGGCGAAGTTGTCCGTAACTTCGTCTGAGGTTTAACTTCGCCTGAGAGTTATTTTTGAAACAGTTTATGAGGCGATGTTGTGGTTAGGCGAAGTTACCATTAACTTCGCCTGGACCTTTTTACTTAACAGTTAACAGACGAAGTTAAAGTTGAAGCGAAGTTGTTTCCCAACTTCGCCCCACCTTTAACTTCGTCTATACAGAAAAGATCACAACTTCGCTCATGGTAACAGGCGAACTTGTGATTTGCTTTGTCGCTTATCTAACTTAGTCTGTTTGGTGCAGATATGGCTGCTATAGGTGGTGCAGGCGGTGATGACGGTGGTGATAACCAAAGACAGTTCTTCCCGGGTCACAACATGTATATAACATTAGACCCGGAGGCGAGCGGAGTTGATGATTTCCGCGAAATCATCACATTCCTACTACGCTCGAGTATATTCCACGCGATTACGACAACACTGCCAATATCCTTGCCAAACATTGAGGATTTTTGGCAGACCGTGGAATATGATTGTAGGGTCGAGCCCCCGGTGATGCGAGCAACAGTCAACAATCACATTGTTCAGTTCTCATCTGAACAAATCCGGGCGGCTTTACGTTTTGGAGATGAGACAAGAGATGACCCGACAGATTTTGTAGCTCCTTTCCTTGATGGAGCGTTTTTGAGGATGGGATACTCAGGTCCCTTGGGAGATACCCAGAGAAGGAAGGGATTTTTGCTTGACAAGTGGCGCTTTCTCATGCATGTCATGATTGTATGCATGTCAGGGAGAAAGGCGGGCACTGATGGCATGGGTGCGACCATGCAGTCGGCTATGACTGCTTTGACTTATAACAAGCGTTACAGCTTTAGTCAGATGGTCTTCTACGAGATCGATCGACAACGAAGAGCGGTGGCGCTTGAGAGATTTATCATGTATCCAAGATTTCTCCAAATGATCTTGAATCATGTTGCTCCAACGCTACCTCAGCGCCGCCCAATCCGATACGTAGAAAGTGTGAGCAAAAGGATCTTTGCCCAATGCAGATCCTCCAATGCGAGGAGCAAACCTGAGCTCCGTCCTCGGCATACTCCACTATTCGGGTACTTGATCAACCCGGGGTATGTGCCTGCTCGTGGGGACGAGTTTCGGGACCCGGCACCACAACAGGCAGGAGCACCTCAAGCTATACCTGCTGCTCCTGTTGTGTCACCGGAGGAGAACATAGATCTTGACGCAGAGTTTGGCGGTCAGGGATTTTTTGACATGGAAATGGTTGATCCAGAGGAGAATGTATAGGTCTCGGTTGAACGAGCTTCGGGTGTGAATGTTACTAGGGCAGCTACAACGGTGGCTGACTCAGATTCTGATGATGAATTGGCCGAAGCGAGACGGATTTTTGGTAACACATGAACGGACTCATGGGAAAAGAAAGAGAGCTGATGATGATAGCGAGTCAGATTACGAGGAAGAGGTACAACAGTTGATTCGGAGATCAAGAAGGGAACGGATAGGTGCAGGATCGGGAGCCGGTGAGAGCTCGAGGGTGGTACGTTTCACCCCACCCGCACTGTCCGGTATGACAATGGTTCCCTCATCATTACAGGTTACAAGGCCAAGCGCCACGGACATTCCCGTGGTGGCTACCTCATCCTCATTTGGCCTCCCATTCACTTCATTTCAACTATCGGCTCCGGAGATTGTCTCGTTGCCACCTCCAACTCTTACTCCAACGGAGGTCGTGGCACATTTTATTGAGTCGATGGTTGTGGCCACTGCATGGTTATCGGTGACGATACCACCTGCGGTTACGTCTACTTCTGAGGTCCCGGTTACATCGGCAATCCCTCCTCAGTACACTCACGATATATCTCATATGAGGTTTGATTTTGATGCAACCCTATCAGACTGTGAACGAATAGCAGCACTTGAACAGGTCGTGGCAGAGCAGTCAAGGATTAATCTTATCCAGACCCAGGCTATTCAACGCCTAGTTGCAGAGAATCAGATGCAGTCGTCCCTGCTGGTAGAACATGGAAAAATCATAGATGCTCTGAAGGAGTTCTTGGCATCTCAGGGGGAGACGACCTGTAAAGGCGATGAGTTGAGGACCAAGAGGAGAAATGATCGAGACGATGATCCCAATGCATCGAAAGGTGCAGGTGATGAGTTGCCAAGAACTGTACAAGCTCTTGGGACTTCCACAACTCAGGGGGAGTCGACAACTGCAGCTGGTGGTGATGATGTGGTGGTAGTGGAGGTTGAGGAGATGGATGATGACTTTATGTGTGATGATGATTACCGAGTGATGAGATAGAGAAGATTGGTGAACAGATTGTGATTGATGATGAGATAGAAGAGAGAGAGATAGTAGAAGAGAATGTAGAGCATGAGATTCCAGGAGTCGATAACGCATATATGAGTAAAGAGATGGGAAATGATGAGACTGAATGGGAAGAGCAGCCTAGATGGAAAGAAGGCTATGCTCAGTGGTTCGTCAAAACGAAGAAACCAGCGGTCCCTACTATGTTTAAGAAGACTTACAACATTAGAGGCTATGCTGAAGCGAGAAAAGGGATTATTTGCTGGATATACGATGAGCAGTTGAGGCTCTTCGTGATTAAGAGATATGATGGTATTCAGTACTTCAAAAGAATGTTGAGATCGTTGAACACACTGCCAGAATGTGAAGTGAAAGACTTAGCCAGATTGGATTTGATAAATCGAAGTGATGATAATATGGCTAGAGTCATCGGGAAGATAGTATGGAAGGAGAGTATAAAGGAAAAGAAGTTCGAGCTGCTGAAACCACAGAAGGGTAAACTTATCAAAGATAAAGATAGAGGGTTGAGAGCAGATGGCAAGCCTTGGATGATTATGAAGTATAAACCGATCCGGTGTTTGAAAGAAGTGCCGATGAAACAGATGCCCAAGGATGTGCTGAAAGAGCTAAAGTGGTGGTATGTAGATTGTGAGACAGCTGAAGCAGTGATGGAAGACGAAGATGAACAAGAGCTGATGAGAGTCTATGATCCGATGCATCTAGTGAACCTGTCTCGAGCTGATCTGCAGGTGCTGAATGAGAAGAAAATCTTTTATATTCCTGCTTGGAAGACGAAGCGAGGAAATATCAAAGAGTTGTTTCGGTATGTGTACGAGAAGGGGTGAATGCTTAAAGATGAAGATTCAAGATTGTTGAAGATTACAAGACACGTGCTTGAAGATAAAGATATGAAGCTACTGCCAAGGGGGAGTCTGTTGGTACATGATGTCAGTAGTTCAGTGTCTAGTGTCTGTAATCGAGTCGTTTGGATTTGTGTTTGTATGTAAGCGAAGTTAGCTCACAAGTTCACTGATACAAGCGAACTTGTGAACTAAGCGAAGTTAGTGACAACTTCGCCTGAACATGCCAGGCGAAGTTGTCGTGATATATATGTCCTAGGTTACGGCTTAGAGAGAAGGGATTCAATCAGTGTATTCAGTTTACGTGTAACGAGTCCAGTATTAGTGATAGATATCACGTGTTTTCCGGTTGCAATATAACGTGTTTGTGTTTATTGTAACGTGTGTTTAATCGTATCGTCTTCTACGCTCGTAACGTCTTACGTAGGGATTCCGCACCTACGTAGAATGAGATATCTCGTGTAGATCCGGCTGGGAACCTACAGCAGAATTTTAAAATTTTTCCTTAAGATCGGTTTTACTACACACATATAAGGTTCCATTTTAACAAAATAAAAAGATAAAATAAGTTGAAATTGTACAGGGCCTTAACCTCCAGTTCGATACAAGACTTTTTATAGTGTACGTGGAAAACGTCCAAGGATTGCACGAAACACCATGAAAATAAAGCGTAATACTTAGGCCTTAACCCTCAGATTGGTATTCCTACACGCGTAGAGGATCCAAGACTTAAACAAAAATAAAGAAAAAATAAAGTTGAATTTCTTTGCAAAATGAAAAGAAAATTAAGTTAAAGTTCTTAGCAAAATGAACGCATGTACACACAACAATTTTAAAACATTTTAGAACTTAAAGCAGACATTAACCATGCTTAAAGATGTAAAACCACTAGATTCTGCTAGCGTTTATGTTTATATCACTTACTTTTTCTTACTTGTTTGTTTTAAAGCCTACCAATGCACTAATACAATTAAGCACACAATCTTTTAAGCTTATTTCTTACTGGATTTAGGACTAGATGACCAATGTACTATCATCTTCTCTTTTTGTTTCAAAACTCAATTTTGAGGAGCACAGTTTTTTTTTAATGTTTTTGGATTTTGAAATACTTGAATGCTTTTGGATTTTATCTGTACAAACTAAAAGCACAATATTTTTGTATTTTTCCCTTTTCTTACCCAAAGACCAAAATGTTAAAGAATACAAAACTATACAAACCAAAAGTGATTATCCGAGCTTAAGGATATCAGCAAGTGATTTAAAACCATTTAGACCAAGCAAAAATTTAAATCTCGTTTTATCAAATGATTTGGTAAAAAGGTCCGCCTTTTGATAATCTGTGTGCACCTTCTCTATGTCGATTAATTTCTTTTCATAGTAGTCCCGAATAAAATGATATCTAATATCAATATGTTTCGTTTTAGAGTGGTACATGGGGTTCTTCGTGATACAAATAGCAGCAGAGTTATCAATAAATATGAGAGTAGTAGAAACTTTAAACCGTAATCCCGCATGGGTTGCTGGATCCATAAATCATGTGAACAGCGACTCGAGGCTTCCACGTATACAGCTTCTGTAGTTGAAGTGGGGACAGTTTTCTTTCTCTTACACTTCCAGAAAACAAGCCGATTTCCTAGAAATTGACAACATGCTATTGTGGACTTGAAGTTTATCTATCATCCTTCATAATCCGAATTGAAAAAAGCAATAAGATCGAAACTATCATCCTTGGGATACCATAACCCGATGTCAGGATTACCCCCCAGATAGTGAAATATACGCTTCACCGCTGCCAGATGATTCACTCGGGGACTCGCTTGATACCTGACATACAAGCAAACAACAAATATAATATAACGACGCGACACAGTTAGATGAATTAAAGAACCTATCATTGATCGATAAAGGGTCGACTAAAGATATCGTTCATATACTTCGTCTGATGAATAAATATTCCGTCTTCAGACTGCTGAACCTGCAACCCTAGAAACAAATTCATCTCCCCCATCGAGCTCATCTCGAGCTTAGTCTGTATCGACTTTTCAAAGCCCTTACATAGCTTGTCATTTGTTGAACTAAATATAATGTCATCGACATAAATCTAGACGAGGAGCGGATCTTCTCTAACAGTCGTGTAGAAAAGAGTACAATCCATAGTTCCTCGTTTGAAGCCACTATCCGTAAGATGGTCAGCAAGCGTGCCGTACAAAGTTCTTGGGGCTTGGTGTAGACCATAAAGAGCCTTGTTTAAATGGTAAACACGGTCAGGATAGTCAGGATCTTCAAAACCAGGAGGCTGTTTCATGAACACCTCTTCATGAAGTTCCCCGTTAAGAAATGCACTCTTAACGACCATCTGATATACTTTAAACATCTTGAAGGTTGCATATGCTAAATACATGCGTATAGCTTCCAGTCTTAAAACATGAGCATACACTTCGGTGTAATCTACCCCTTCTTGCTAATGAAGCCCTTGCATGACGAAACGCGCTTTATTCCTTACGATTACCCCACGATCATCCTTATTACATTTAAAGACCCATTTAGTCGAGGTAGGCTTTTTAACCTGATCAGGTTGATTGATGATATCCCATACACCCAATCGAATAAACTGTTGCAATTCCTCTTGCAATGCTTCAACCTATGACGAATATTCAAGTGCCATACGAAAACTTGTCGGTTCCATTTGAGATAGAAAGAAAGTGTATTTCGCAATACTCTAGATTCTTGAGGAATGTATATCATCATAAGCACACAATATGTTAGAATCACTTGCATTAGCAATCTGATGTCGTGTACGAACACCAACATCGGGATCACCAATGATGTTTTCTTGAGGATGATACGTATGAATCTGAAGTGTCAGATTTTCAGGCACAACGACATGATCACTTAAGTTAGTTAGATTCTCTTCAGCTGCAATCTCATCAATATTATGAGATGACTCCCCAATCTCAGGATTGTCAATAAATGGAACTGAAGAACAATCAACAAAATGACCATCATTCGATGTTTTAGGATGATCATCATTTACTTCGTCAAGATAATTAAAAGCCCTCGGTGTGGAAAACAATTGTTATTCCAAGTAAAAACGCACCAAGTCTTCATCCAGAAGATCAACTATGGAAGTAAAAGAATAAATAAACTCTCATAATCGAACATCCAGTCAGGACCCTTGCCAGCATGAGGTGTTGTGTAGCTTTGACAATCTACATGGTACCATTCTTCAACACAACCCGAAGAGAAATTGATAACACGTTTCTTAGGCGATGCGTAGCCCAAGAAGTAACCTTCAATAGCATTCTTCTCGGATTTTCCTGCATCACGTTTTAACAGTGTTCAATGACAGCCGAAAGGTTCAAGAAACTTTAAATTAGGTTTGCGGTTGTTCAGATGCTCGTAAGTCATCTTTTGTATCTTCTTAACCATCAGAACACGATTGAGCGTATAGCAAGCACTGTTCACAGCCTCATTCCAAAGTTGAATATTAAGCTTTGAATCTACAAGCATTGTTCTTGTTGCTTCAATCAATGCTCGTTTCTTTCGTTCAGCCACACTGTTCTGTTAAGGTACGTATGGAGCACTATATTCCCGATGGATCCCTTTCTAAATATAGAAACAGTCCAATATAGTATTTTGAACTCCGTACCGTTGTCACTTCAAATGCGTCTCACCTTATGTTTGTAAAGTGATTCGATCTTTGTGATTAAGTTCGGTACAAGAACCAGTGTCCGATCTTTAGAACTCATAAATAACACCCACGGGTACCTCGAATAGTCATCGTTGACGACTAAGCAGTTCAATCTCCAACAATACTCATACGATTCATAGGACCAAACAAAGCCATATGAAGTCGTTCCAACAGAGTATCGATGAAATTAAATAATTTCGTCAAGTGCGACTTCTTCTTCTGTTCGTCCTTCTTGCATGCAACACAGTGATTGGTCAACTTGAAATGTTTTAGTAAAACCCCTTCCACTAAATCATTTTCCATGAGATGTTTCATCATTCTGGCATGAATGTAACACATACTCATATGCCACAGAATCGATTCTTCCTCAGTTGCTTTAGAGATAAAACACGTTTCAACAGATGTAGACGTCGATACCTTAGTACTCATATTCAGTACATAAATATCATTCAACCGAGGAGATCGCATAACAACCATGTCTTATGGAATGACATATCCTGTTTTGAGTATTATTCACTCCTTTTCGCAAAATATAGTGGTATACTTAGTTTGAGAAACTCTCAACAAATTGTGATCCACCTTGGCACAATAATTAACTTTTTCAAACGAAATACTAACTTTTAACACATCCCCTTATTTCATTATCATGCTCCCAGTATTACTCGCAAACACTACATAACCCCCTTGTATGTTCTTTATATTGGTTAGTAGATCAATATTGTCGAAGATGTGACCAGAACATCCACTATCCATGATCCAGTTTTCATCTGATATGGTCTTGGATAAACTCTGCATATACAAAAAGCATGACTAGACCAAAAAGGCAGCCCAAATGTGATTTAGACGCATGTGAATAAGTCATTGGTCTCTTTGACTTGCGTCTCAGATATGCATCTTTGATCAGATTTGTGTTCTCATTTTTGCAAATTGGTTTTGTGGGAACAAACAATTTGCTATTTAATTTAACAGAAGTTTCATTAACATGAACTACCTTACGTAGTTTCACATTGTGAAGCATTATGTGGGTCTCGTCAACATGATACATTGGTCTCTTGAGGATCTCCTTAACCAAAGGAACCTTTTTTGGTTGTTCCCTGATAACTAGATGAGCATTCTTCACTTTTCGTGTTCCATAATTCCATACAACGTGCCCACGTTCGCCACATAAGAAACATGTTCTCATATCAATGAACACACGTTGTGGTTTGATTGACGATTGTGCAACACTTGGCTGACAAGAATCACTTGAGACTTTAACAACATCTACATAATCAAACGTCACAACCATTTTTTTTTATAAAAGTCCAAGTTTGAACAAATAGAAAAACTTTTTAAAGTGTCAGTTCTAGTAAAACTAACAAACTTTACAAGTTTAATAGTGTTTAAGTGATGTTTCAAACTAGGTTTAAGTATAGGCTTGTTAAACGACTTAGATCTTGCGAATGCTTGCTTAAGATCATGTAAACTAAAGGTCTCATTTTGAAAGACACTCTCAATCAAATCATGTTTGACTAAGTCTAGAGGAATGTCTTTTTCTTCGAAAACTAGGTTTAACCCTTTTAATATAAACACATGACCTGGGTGTTAATTTACCAGCAGAAGGATTAATGAATCGCATTAAATCCTTATTAGAAATCGTTGGTTTCTCTAATTTCTATGGTTTAACTTTCGAATTGTTGTTCTTATAGGCATTTGAATCATACACAGCTTCCTAAAATTTATAAGGCTCACACAAAATATGATTCGAATGTGGAATATTCTTAACCTTGTGTATAACTTGAGGTTCAAATACATCCTCGATCACAAACTCTTCATTAGTTTTGACCAACGCTGTGGTGCTTTGAGTATGAGATCCTTGAGGAATAGTTAGTTTGGCATGAGAAATTTGTGTTGACGTTTCCACATTAACGACTATATTAGATTTAGCAGTTTAAACAACATTTTCGTTTTTTCCCGAAAATGGATTATTTGACTAGTCATTGAAAAACAGTGGAGGTACCTCTACAAATCCTAACCCATTCTTTAATCCCTTTTGTTTTCCAGAAACTTCAATTATTTCTTTTAAAAGGAAAAAAATATGAGTTTCTAAATTTACCCAACTTGTTCTTTAACTCAAGGATTTCATTCTCAAGTTCGGTTATCTTAGTTCTCGATTCGAGAATCTCTTGAATTGATTGTCAACATTGATCAGTTTTCTTGTAAGTTTAGCTTTCAGATAATGATTACTATTAGACAATCCTTGTATTTTGTCTTTTGAATTTATTTGTAAATTGAATGATTGTCTATAGTAATCGTTCACTGTAGCAAGTTCTTTTTGTAGTGATTTGTTTTGAGCATGAATCAAGTCATATTTTGACTTAAATTCCTCACAAACATCACATGACACATGTTCAGTTAATTTCACTGGTTCATCTACTGAATTTTCAGACATAGGAGAAACAAAGATAGGACTAACCTTACGATGTTGGTCATACATTAAAAAGAAGTTTCATGCATGTTTATTGATATATCAGAATTCGACTCAGTCTCTGATTCACTCTCGGTGACCAATCCTTAACCTTGACATCTTGAAAATTCTTAGCAGATTCAAACACAACAAGATTTGCTTGATTTCATGTACCATTACCCAACAACCTTTGATTCCAATCTACTCCATCAAATGTGTAATGCTTGTGAACTCCCAGGTTTAGAAGAATCACCCCTAGAAGCTTTTTCTTTCGAATCATTGAACTTCTTACCCGAGCTTCTATCTTGATTGCAGGGTCCATTAAATTCTTTCTTTGGCTTGTCGAACTCTTTGACATGTGACCAAAGTCCTGACAGTTATAGCATCTTACCTTCAGCTTATCAAAGCCAACCCTCTTATTCAAAGTAGGTAGATCTTTACTCGTTCTCTTCATGGACTTCTTTACCTTACGAACAATCAATGCCATATTTCACTTCAAATCCATTAATTCCAAATCATCTGGAGTGATCTGGTCATAGTCTTCATCAGTAAGCTCACTCGTGACAATTTTACCACTTACCAAATTTTTATACGAACCATGAAAGCACTTAGGAAAGCAAATGCAAATTTTTATACGAACTCATCATGTCATATTCTCTTTCCTCTATCTTTTGCATATATTCCATTGCCATTAAATCCTCAAATTTAAAGAATGAATTCTCTTTTGAAACAAGTACAAAAGTAGAATAAGAACTTGGAAAAGCATTCTTGATAGTGTCAATCTGATCTGATTCAAATGGGTCCATTTTCTGTTTGTTCATTTCGGCAATCAGATGATTAAACCTGGTCAACATCTTTGTAACAGTTTCACCCTTTAATAAACTAAAGTTTCTGAATTGAAACTTTAACATGACCTTATTACTCTCTTGTGTATTACCCATGCTTCTCATCTTGATATGTTGAAACAAAAAAGCACAAATCTTAATACTTCCCACTTGGTGGAAAATATTATCTGGTAAGGCCATTTTCAAGGTAGAGTATGCTTTAGTTTCGATCTCTAAGGCCTTTTTCTCTTCCTGTGTATAAGCAGAAAAAGCCTTTGGTTCAAAACCTTTAGTTGCATCACTAAGCTATGGAGTGGTATAAACATCATCAAGACTTCTTGAGCAATCAGGATGTACGGATCCTAAATGTGCTCAAAATCTTGGTTCCTACTTCGGAAATCACTAAATTTCATAAGTCGAAGACATTTGGAATGTGAACCGATTTCAGCGTCTAAGTGATGCATTTGTTGCATCATCATATTTTGATATGCTAACGCGTAAACGTTAGCCATGTCAAATATATGAGTTTAAATGATCAACAAGTCCAAGTTTAAAACTTAAGGGTGTAAAGTGTAATTTCTCGTAACGAATGAATTAGAAATGCTAACAACTAATGAATAGTAACATGAATGGTATAAGGTTATGGTAATGAATGAGAACAGTTGTGGTAACGAATGGTATCACGAATCACTATAACGAATGACACCCTGTAGCAACAAGTATCTATAACGAATGTCAGGTTTCTAAGTAACGAATGATGAGTCAATCGTAACGAAGCAGAACATGAATGAACAAACGAATACCGTAACGAATAGGCTTGACGAATATAGATATGTTGATAGTGAATGCGTCTATCATGAATGGTGTTTCTATAACGAATGGGTATATTACGAATGGTGTTTTGATAACGAATGGTGTTTTGATGACGAATGGTCTAGAGTACACGAATGAGCAGTTATAACAACCTGCCATGTGTCAAAAATCAGTTATAAGTCTGTAATGAATGAGCAGCTATATTATAATGAATGAATCGTTATACCTAACGAATGGGATCATCAATCATCAAGAATATTTCCAGATTTTCAACAACCCAGATCCAGACGCTAATCCAAACAACAAAAAATTATGTATTACTCACCCATAACATAATCAAAATCAATAAATCATAGCTTAATAAACTCGTATTAATTCCCGAACAAACCCTTATCAGTGCAAACCTCGAATTCTCAATCAGACTCATCCAAATTAACTTAAAACATACTCTTTTCCGTACGCATACGATTTAACATCAATTCCAACTGATTCATCCATGATAAACCAATTAAACTAACATGAAACATGTAAATCTGATTACGAACTTGATTATAATCAATTAGATCTCAATTATCCATTACTTAGCGTTAATCGAATCAAAATCAATAACAAAGTTTCGGAACACAAACTAAAACAATTTAATAATCAATTCTCAGCAATTCAAATAAGTTCAACATCAATTCACCTTAACAATTGAAACCTGTTATGGACGAATCGATTTCAGATCATAACTAACATAAGGATATAGTTCACTGATAGTTTACATGTGATTGATTGAATATGTTAATAATTCACACTTATTAATTTTTAGTCTGTATACACACTAGACTATATATAGAAGATGAATCCCATTTGTTATACATGCCAAAACAAATGGGAATCATTCGTCTTCAATCTCTAACTTAACTTAACAATATAATGAATGACTCATTCGATATACCCCATTCGTTAACATTCCATAACAAATGGTAAAATAATAATAACGATTCGGCTCTTTCGTTAAACATCCTTAATGAATGGCTAATAATAATAACGTATGGGTTCATTCATTAAACATACTTAACGAATGACCAAATGTACATAACGAATGGACTGGTGAAATGACCAAAATTCCTTTTTACATTAATAATAATAAATTACAAGATAGACAAAGACCGAGACGACTAAACAATGCACTAAAATTTTATACATCTTTCCGCAGTAAAATATCTAAAAATAAGTGTAATATCGACAATTATATTAGAACAAATAACCACCAATGTTCATAATTTCTTTCAATAGGTAAATATAGTCTTAAAGAATAAAACGAACTGATGTACAAATAAAAATGGTGAAAATAAACTCAACACACCCCATGGTGAATCACGACATGACCATGCCTAGAACATACGAAGAAACGACAAAATTTTAGGAAGTGATAACATGGTCTTGTTAACCAAAACACACCCCATGTTGAAAGTACAACAGAAAACAAAAAAATAAAAGATTCTGAAGCTAATCATGACCATGTGTTACCAAAACACACCCTATGTTGAAAGTACAAGAGAAAAAGACATTTTGGTACTCTTTTGGAAGTCATCACGGCCGTGCCCAACTCCCCATAGTTGTATTCACCTATGTTGTACGATTTGACAACGAGCATTAATTGACATAAAAAAAGTCACCGTGGCCTTGTTTTACTAAACACGATCGTGTTTTGGTGACATGATCAGCATATATATTGAATGCTCATCTTCCACTTTCAATACACCTCACAACACCATTAAATTCACTTCACCCACCTCCTTTCACCACCATTAATAAGAGAATTATCACATCCAACCCTTAAAAACTAAGAAGATTAGTCATCCAAATTGGTTAGATCGATTTAATTTTATCATGTTTGTATCTTTTACTTTGATGAATAACATTATGTTTACTATTGACTAAACTTTCATAGTATCACCTTGGTTTATAACGAATCTTAATTGAAGTTTAATAATATTGGTTGAACATGTGATCGGTTTTTAATATGTGTAGGTTATGTTATAAATATCACTTGATGATGAATGCTAAAATATTCTTAAAAGAAACCCTAAGTTTCGAGCTTGACTATAAGCCGAGAAACTGTTATTCTTGAAAGGCCTTGATTATGAACTTTTATAGAAACATTAATTACCGAGCTGATGATAAGCTGGGGAACAGTCATTCTTGAAAGGGCTTGGTTGAGAAAAAAAACCATAAATCATAATATTGACATGGATCAAGGGAAGTATTAGTGGTAACTGATAATCTTAAAATGAGAATGATTGACAATATTGTAAAAATGGATTGTTCACATTCATTTGCAAACATCGGTTAATTACCTGTCAAGTGAGTGTGCAACATAACCTACTGTAAACAACTCTTGGGGTGGTTATTACATCAGTTCTATAATTTTTCAAGAGTCGTATGTGTTAGTAATTGATAATTCAAAGTTTATCCTTTACAACTTAACTAATATTAATTGGTATTTTAAGTATAATACAAAGGTTATTTTTACTAAAATGTCAAGGACAATTCACTTAGTAATTTAAGGGATTGTCTCATCTTTAAAGTAAGTTCTCTTGTAGATACTTATTATAAACCACATGCTTACGTAAAATGATGTTATAGTGGAGGCCATAAAGCTATGCATACTTCTTTCTTTGATTACCATGGAATAACTTGACTTAGAAGTAAGGTGTTAGGATCAAATTTGATCACCATAGCAAGCTCATATCACATATTTACCAATTAATTGTTAAACTAAGTTAAAAAGAGTTTTAACCAAGATCATACACTTATATCCCTGATCATCTCTTTAAAAATATAAAAGCCCAAAAGCATTGCCTTTAGTTTATGCTTTTAAATTTCTCTTTAAAACTTATTTATAAACCCGAAACCACAATGATGTTTACTTCTGATTAATAAAAAATATGACGATTTAGTAGTGAAAATCAAGCAAATGTCTCCATGGATTGATACTTAGTTCTTACATACACGATATGTACACTTTCCTATATGTGTGTGGCTTAGTAAACATATGTTGGGATGAGGAAGACATAAGGAAGATTAGAATCTTCTCAACATCTCTAAAAATGCTAAGTATGGATACCGAGCGCACTTGGGATTCCCAGCAAGCTTTTAGTTAAGTATTGCAAGGTATTTTGCCTTTCGGACAAGGTTATCTTCTTGAAGTCTTCTTAAGTGTAAGTTTGAGCATACTTCACTTTGTCTAGCAACGTTGTTCTTCTAGTCAAGAAAGGTTTGTTTCCAACAAAACCCTTGGCTAAACCAAGCTGATACCAAGTCTTTTGGAAGATCTAGCAAGGTTTATTCTTAATTAATAGTGGTCCCAGCAAGCTTGAAGGAAGTTGATAAGGAAATATGCTTAGGACTTCTTACTAGCAAGGTTCAACTCAAAGCAAGCTACAGTGTTACCAACACAAGCTACAATGTTACTAGCACACTTAGGTTTGCTCAATAAGTTAAAGTTAACAAAGAGTTGAATGGATCTCTGAAGAACAAGTTTGCTTGTAGGACTATATCGAGCAAAGTTTGATATGGTCAAGAAGAATGAAGTCTGCTAGTTGGATATTTTCAAAGGAAAATATCCTAAGTAAAGTCTGCTCGGAGAACTGTTCCCCATCATAGTTTATGGTTACAAGGTCTGCTCGACAAAGACAAATGCTGTAAAGCTTGCTCGAAGACCTATTTACACTTAGGTTGTGTTTGGTTTTGCTTATAAGGTCAGCATGGACTCTATGTCTGCGGGCGGCAAACATAAGCTTTTGAAGACTGTTTTTTAAAAAAAAAAAAAAGATCTGAAAACTTTCTATGGTCTTAAAAAATAAGCTTTTTTCACCATCTTCACACTTCTTAACATCATACCAAGTACAAACACCTGATGTCCACCACCACCACCACCATCCACCGTCCGCCGCCAACACCACCCACCACCAGCGTCCGCCGCCACCACCACCCACCACCACTGTTAGTACACGGTTTTGCGTCTCGAGTCTTTGTATATATCGTTAACGTATTTGTCGTTTAATTTATGTAATAAATTATTAAGACCTTAAGTTAGTTCGTTAATGTAGTGTCTAGTTTGCTAAGTATTTTTAGCAAACTAAGACCTAAGTTAATTTTCCTCCTGATTCGTTAAGGATGTTTAACGAATCAGGGGGTGATTCATTAAGAGTATTTTATTTAATGTATGTAACGAAGTGGACTCTAGTTCGTTAGGGGATGTTAACGAACTAGGTCCATCTTCTATTTATATGTGAACACTGTTCACAACTAATGTAAGTTTTGAGAGTTAATTAACGAACCTCTGCCCGATTCTCTCTCTCAATCTTCATATTAATATTATACACATACACATACTACTGATAATACATATACATATAACATACAATCAAACGTAATAATGAACTAGATCCGTATTTTAGGTTAATCGTATTCATACAGATCTGAGATCTGTTTACTGAATTAAGGTATTAGCCAAAGGAGTTTAAACAAGTGGTATCAGAGCTTTCGGTGCTCAATTACGCTTGATTTGATTGTTATTAGATTTTAATTAATCGAAAATTGATTCAGCTTATGTTCGGTTTGATTTTGAATCAAATTGAGGTTGAATTGGATTGATTATGGAATGATTGGATTAGGTTTGTGTCTGGTAAGGTATTTGTGATTGTGATTGAATGAAATTGGATTTTGATTTGTGTTTGGATCAATTTTGGTTTGGATCTGTTTCTGGCCGAAACAGGGGATAGTTTTGGTTCAAATTGGATTCGGAATAAGGATAATTGGTTTACGATGAGTATTGATTTGGTTTCGCATTGTGATGAAGAGTATTTTGGTAATTCACTTGAGCGATTTGGTTGAATATTGAGTGTGTATTACAAATCGGATTTCTGGGTTGGTTATTCATAAGTTTCTAGATTTCTGGAAAATTATGTTTGAAGGTTTGAAGATTTGATGATTAAAGTCTGATTCGTTAAATTTCAGACTGATTCGTTAATTCTTTAAACTCGATTCGTTAACATATTTAGCTGATTTGCATTGAGTTTTGGTTGATTCGTTAACCAATTCGTTATACTATCTGATTCGTGTCAACTGCTTCGTGTGACACGCGTCATACCTTGGAAACTGTGTTATAACAACTTTTGCCACGTGGCATTTGTTGTCAGAGTTTGTCACAAACCGTTATAACAACCTGATTCGCTATAAGTTGATTCGTTATAAACTATAGCCTGTTCGTTATAGTTGGTTACAAACCGTTATAACAACCTAATTCTCTAAGCATTTCTTAGTGATTCGTTAAAGATAACTTTCTGATTCGCTAAGCCTATACTTAGTGATTCGTTACATCTGATTCGTTGACGATCTGATTAAACTTCGTTAAGGTTTGATTCGTTGATTACTGTTCACAGTTCGCTACAACTGTTCACAGTTCGTTACCTCTAGTGTTTACAATTCGTTAATCTTATTTTCAAAATTAACCCTTAAAGTTCAAAACTTGTCAAAAATGGTTGGTATGTATGCATTAGCTTCTTAAAACATGTTGATGCAACGAATGTTATAACTGGATACCGAGATCGGTTCACATTCAAAATGTCCACGTTTGATGAAATTTAGTGATATTGCTAAATGGGAACCCCGTTTCCATGATCATTTAGGGTCAGTTCACCCTAATTGTTTGTACTGTTTGGATGAGGTTTACACCGTTCCAATGATTGGGGATGAGACTATTGGTTTTACACCTAAAGCTATCTCTCAATACTCGGTTGAAGAGAAGAAAGCATTAGAAATTGAGACAAAAGCTTATTCTACTCTTATTATGGCTTTACCTAAAACATCTTTCACCAAGTAGGAAGTATTAAAATTTGTGCATCTTTATTTCAACATATTCGTATGAGAAGTATGAGGAACACCGCTGAAAGCAAAAAGGTTATGCTCAAGTTTCAATATAGAAACTTTAACCTACTAAAAGGTGAGACTGTTGAAGAGATAACTGCACGATTTAATCATCTGATAGCCGAGACGGACAAGATGAGATTGGAGATATCTGAATTTGACAAGATTGATACTATTAAAAGTGCTTTGCCAAGTTCTTATTCAAATTTTCTTACGGTGTTGAAGGAGAATAACTATTTTAGTAATGAGGATTTGACTGCATCTGAATTTCTGCAAAAAATCGAGGCTCGAGAATATGATCTTAAATGTCAAAAGTCCTCAAAAGATAATCAAGATCCTGCATTTTATGGTGAAAGCATGCCATTAAGTTTAACCATTTCACATATCACTGCTTTTCTCACACAAACTGCAACTAAAAATTCACAACTATCTATAGTGATCCACGTGCTTGTTTCTACACAGCTGGAAATACTAGCTCATCTGGAGGATCTGGGAGTTCATCATCATTAAATCAATTCTCATCACAATAATATATAAACATGAGAGAAGCTGAACAAAATTTTGCTTTCTTATCTGCTTTCATGACTTCATATGAGAATTTGGTTAGTAGTAAAATTGCCACAAGCGATTTGACTGATGAAGATTATGATCAAATTGATCCGGATGATTTGGAACTAATGGACCTAAAGTGGAACATGGCAATGATAGTCAGGAAAGTGAAAACGTTCATGCAAAGAACGGGTAAAGATCTTCATTCGTTGAACAAGAAATTGGGGTTTGATAAATTAAAGGTCAAGTGCTACAATTGTCAAGAGTTTGGTCACTTTGCCAAGAATGTGAAGCCTAAAAAAGAGTATACCGGTCCCGGAAAACAAGAACACAATTCATCGGGAAAGAGTGGTAATGATGCAGGAAAGTCTTCTGGAGGTAAACCTTCGTCTTCTGGATCTCAAGCAATGTTATCCAATGTAGATGGAGAAGAATGGTCACAAAGGCTTTTATGTGGTAACAATCAAGCAAATTTGGCAATGTTTGGATTTCCTGAGTACTTTCAAGATGCAAGTGGAAGTGACTTATCTTCTGATGCTGATACCGAGTCTGAATTTGATGACTCAAATGAAAACCTTCCGACTAATTTTGCTTGTATGGCAAAGATCAGTGATTCAACCACATCTGCTTGCATAGCTAAGCAAAATGAGGTTAGTAATTCTTCTTCTAACATAGGTATTAACATTTCATGTTTTGATTGTGAAACCATTAAACCTAAGTTAGATGCATTGAAAGCCCATAATGATAGTTTAGTTAAGGAGATCGCTTCTTTGAAAGATACTTATAGGCAATCTTTGACTTCTCAAATGAAATCAAGAGAGAAGATTGAAGCATTGACTATAAGTAACCATGATCTTAAAGCTGAGTTATCAGTTAAAATGACTATCAATGATCAAAAATATCAAGAAATCTTGAAACATAGATCAAAGATAACCGATCTTGAGAATGTGGTTCTTGAGTTAAAGAACAAATTGGGAAAATTTAGAAACTCTTCCTTTTTGCTAAATGAAATAATTGAAGTATCTGGTAAGCAAAAATATTCAAAGAAAGGAATAGGTTTTGTTGAGATTCCACCACCTTTTCCTAATGATTACAAACCAAATCCTTTGCAAAACAAGAAGAGGATGTGATTTTTAAAGAATCTGTGATTCCTGAAAAGACACAACCAGTTAAACCTGACAATGTTAAATCCCAACCATCAATTCAGAAGTCTCATGTTCAAAGCAATAAAGTCTTTGTTGAAAATGTTACATAGTTATCATTGAGGATGTGTTCAAACAAGAACATTCCAAGTTCTAATCACATACTTTGTGAACCTCATGAATTTGAGGAGGCTGTGTATGGTTCGCACACAACCAAGGTGAAACAAGATGCTCATGTTAATGTCAAACCAGTAAGGGACAAGAAACTAGAAAAACCCAAAATTTCTGATGAGGATTTGTTGCATTTTATAAATCCAACTGTTTCCAAGCCATCTACTGGTAGAGTATTTAAATTAAAGGGGATAGACTCGATGTTCACTGAGAAAGACAATCCAATAAGTATCATTAAACTAGAACTTATTGAGAGTGTATTTCACAATGAAACTTCCAAGATTCAAGATCTTGAACGTCGGTATGCTTAAGCCAAAACACTGGCTCCATATGATCCATTGACTAAAGAAAAGCAAGTATTAAAACAAGCTAAAAAAGTTCAATTTGTGAATTCAACTGGAACAGATACATTGAAAAGTTTTTCAAACTGTTCTAATTTGGATTTCTATTTTAAAAAGAAATCTGAGTATCTGATGATTTTGCTAAGAGCATGACCAAAAATGTGAGTCATCATCCATCCTTTGTGTCACATGTTCCGACTAATTCTCAACATCATCATGTTGACATGCGAAGCTGTTTCCTTTGCAGTCAACAAGGTCATGTAGTAAGAAATTGTGGCCAGAAGAGCTATCAGAATCTTCATCCTTTTATCAAGGATCATTCCAAACCGGTTCCTTTGGTAAAGGAGATTCTGAAACTACCAGTGTCGTATGCTGATGATACTCATATTATGTTCTCTAACGTGAATCCTCGAAAAGTTGTTCATGTGAACGAAACTCATGGTTCTGTTAAACCAAAGTTTATTCCAACCAAACCGTTATGCAAAAATGTTAACTCAAATGTAGTTCAAGTTGCGTATCTAAGACAAAAGTCCAAAAAACCTGTAACTTATTCTCAAGTTGCTGAACAACAGTTGAATTCAACTAAGTTTAACTTTTCTCAAGAAAACCAAAAGATGCCCAAGACTGAGGCCTGGGCTGCCTTTTTGAACTAATCATTTTCGTTTGTGTGGTAGGGGTGCATCCAAGACCATTTCTTGTGAAAATTGGATCATGAATAGTGGATTTTCTCGTCATATTACTGGAAATCTCGATCTCTTAACAAATGTAAGAAATATTCAAGGGGGTTATGTGGCGTTTGCTGGGAATTCTGGGGGTATGATTACACATAAAAGTGATGTTTCGAATGGCATATTACTTTTGAGAAGGTTAATTACTGTGATAAAGTAGACCATAATTTATTGAGTGTGTCGCAAATCTGTGACAAGCAATACGCTACAGTATTTACAGATAAAGAGTGTCTGATTCTGAAACCGGGGTATGTTATTCCCGAGGACATGGTTGTCATGCGATCACCTCGATTAAATGATATTTATGTCTTAAATATGAGTTCTATAGTATCAACATCGATCGAAACATATTTTGTCTCGAAAGCAACTGAGAAAGATTCGATTCTATGGCATCGTAGAATGGGTCACATACATGTTCGTAAGATGAACTATCTAATGGCAAATGACCTAGTTGAAGGTGTCTCGTTGAAGAACTTTAAGTTATCCGATCACTGTGTTGCTTGCAAAAAGGGCAAACAGAAGAAAAAGACACATCCCTCTAAGTTTTTAAATTCCATTGATACTCCTCTTGAGCGAATTCATATGAATTTATTCGGTCCAGTGAATCGTGCGAGTATTTCTAGAGATTGGTATTGCCTGGTAGTTACGGTTGATTATTCACGATACTCATGGGTCTTGTTTATGAGTTCGAAAGATCAAACACCGGTTCTCATTCGAAATTTAATCACTAAGATCGAATCACTATACAAACAGAAAGTGAGGAGAATTCGATGTGACAACGGTACTGAATTTAAAAATATTGTATTGGATTTCTTTTGTTTACAAAAGGGAATTCATCGAGAATACAGTGCCCCATACGTAC